>NC_089256.1:91877471-92177471 GCF_963930625.1 Muntiacus reevesi
ACACACAGAGCCTGAATGTCCTTCATTAGTATTGAGGGGGAACATTTAAGAATGAATATTTTCTTTCTGCTCTTTGACATGAAAATTTTTAGACTATAGTTCCTAACAGTAGTAAGCACTTAGTAAAGGTTTGATATTATAATAAAAATAAGACAAGGCATCATATGATACCACTCACATGTGGAATCTGAAAGTAACGGTACAAATGAACCTCTTATAAAACAGAAAGTCACAGACGTAGAAAACATACTCACGGTTACGAAGGATGGGGGGGGTACACTGGGAGACTGGGGCTGATGCAAACGCACTGCTGTGTACAAGACGGGGAACTAACAGGACCCACTGCAAGCGCAGGGGACCCCCCTCAGGGCTCTGTAAGGACTCACAGGGGGAAGATCTAAAGAGAGCCGATGTACGTAGAACGGATTCCCTTCGCTGTACCACCAAAATCAGCACAGCTCTGTAGACCAATAAACGCCACTAAAAGTTATTACTCAAAAAAGTAGCAACGGACACAGCTTCAAAGCGGTTCTGAACATGCTTCTAAGATCAGACTGGCTGGCTGGGAATCCTGGCTCCACAGTTTACCAGCTGTACAGCCTCAAGCTACTCAGCCTCACGGCGCCTCAGCTTTCTCATCCATAAAACAGGGTATAAAGGACCTGTTTTCGGTCCTTTGTATAGCCAATAATATTCCATTGTGCATATGGACCACATGTTCTTTACCCATTCATCTGCCCACGGACATTTAGGCTGCTCCACGCCCTGGCTACCGTAAACAACGCTGCCGTGAAGAGTGGCGTGCATGTGTCTTTTTGAATCATGGTTTTCTCGGAGCATACACCCAACAGTGGGCTCACTGGATCATACACTAGCTCTATTTTTAGTTTTATAAGGTACCTCCATACCCCAGTTTTAAAAAGGTAAGGGAGACAACATCTACATGATAGAAATAATAAAAGGTTAAATAAGTACATGTAAGGTATTTGGCCTGGTACCAGACACAAAGAATGTGTCTTATGACTTTCACTGAGTTTAGTACATAATGATGCTATTGCTGGACTCTCAAGCCCTATCTCAAGTAGGGAAATGGGAAAAACATGTACTCTTTAAATGTGCCTTTAATTTAGAAAGTTTTATATACATCTGCCTCATTCATCCACTTACATATTGTTTCACCCCAAGATGTAACCAATGCATCATTAAATAATTAGGAGAATTAAGATTCAAAAAAGCTTCTAAAGTTTTTGTTTTTTTAAAAGGATGTTTCAGAGAAGTGGCATTCTTAGCCCCTAAAGTTACTGGTTGCTATTTTTAAAAGCTGCACATGAGTTTTTTTCTTGCTAAAACACAAAACCAAACTTCTGATAGATAAATCAAAGGAAGGAAGTTGTTTAATATTCATGAGGAGGGTGCCAGAGCCCTAAGAGCATGAGTTTATGAAGCCAAGTTTATTTAACTTACACTATAAATCATCCAATATTCCAGATTTGGAGGGAACATGACAAGACTCCGCCACTATCACTGATAATCACAGTGGTTCCAAGGGCAGGACTTACACATCTGTCCTTGACTGCCTTGAAACCCACAATGAAAGAAGAAAGAAAAAACCCTCAAGGGCTAAAGTTAGACGTTTTGATACGTCTCTATATATACCTGAGCTTCTCTCCTGAGAACTTTGTAACCAACAGTCATATACCCTTGCCCTAGAAGCCTTTAAAATATAATCCTGGTCAAACTTCTTGCCTACACTGACCAGGAAACATCTACGCAAGCACATAGGAGAGACATATGAAGCAAACCACAAAGCTACTTTAAAACTATCTTGCAGCTACACTTAAAAAAGCAAAAGCAGGAGAAAATAATTTTAATAATATATTTAACCTAATGTATCAAAAATATCACTTCAATATATGTTCAATATAAAAATTACTGACACATTTTACTAACTGCTGCACTGCATGCATAAAATAGCACAATTTTACTCCTTAAGCCCTTGAATGTGATCAGTTCAAACTGACCTGTGCTGTAAGGGCAAAGTACACCCTGGGTTTTAAAATTTTAATGTAAAATGTTGTAAGAATAGTGCGGGGAGTAACTACTCTTTATAATACTTCATACTAAATCTTCTTTAAGACCCAGTGTGTACTTTGCACTTACACCACAGGTCAGTTTGGACGGTCACTTTTCAAGGGCTTCGTGGTCATCTGTGGTTGAACGTTACCAAACCAGACAGGACAGGTCTATACCAACATAATCCAGAACACCAGGCAAAGACCAGATGCTGATCCTACAACTTCTTCTGCTAAAAGGAAAATGAAACTCTGATTGTAAAAATGTTCTGGTACACAACAAAAGGCCTATTATTTAAATGAAAATCTTTTAGATTTTAGTACAATTTTCTGCCCACTCTCACCTCCCCTCTCCACCTAGGTTTCTCCAGCATGAAGAGTTCTATCAACCTGTGAAAACAAAAGCCAGGAAGCCTCATTGAGAGCAAAATTCAGGCTCAACCGCAACCAAACCTTTTTGTTTCCTCTCTCTATTTCTCAGAAATGCAGTTCACTTATCTCCTCTACACACTAACTTCCAACCCAACTGGTTACAAACAAGCTATCAGGATGCACAAGTGTGAAGTCAAAAATATCCCTTCTAGCAGCAACCTATAACGGGATTTCCCAAAATCACAAAATCAGACCATGGAAACCCCAGGCTTCCTTCCTCATAATCGAAGGTGTTCCCACCAATCCACACATCAAGTAACTTCACCAATAAAATTCTAAGAAGCAGAGTGACTGCAACCATGGTTTCGGGAATGCAATTGTGTTTGAAGAAAACAATTTCTAATTTGAATTACTAACTTCCCTTCCCTCTCATTCATTTTTTTTTTTTAACAGATTCTTTGGAGCTTTTTGTCTTTGTTTTGTTCTTTCTGGACGATCATCCCTACTGTCTTGAAGATGACCAACAGTTCTACCCTCTGCCCAGTTTACAGAGACCTGGAGCCATTCACATATTTCTTTTATTTAGTTTTCCTTGTTGGAATTATTGGAAGTTGTTTTGCAACCTGGGCTTTCATACAGAAAAACACTAATCACAGGTGTGTGAGCATATACTTACTTAATTTGCTTACAGCTGATTTCCTGCTCACTCTGGCATTACCGGTGAAAATCACTGTTGACTTGGGCGTCGCACCCTGGAAGCTGAGAATATTCCACTGCCAAGTGACAGCCTGCCTCATCTACATTAATATGTACTTATCAATAATCTTCTTAGCATTCGTTAGCATTGATCGCTGTCTTCAGTTGACATACAGCTGCAAGATTTATCGAATACAAGAACCTGGGTTTGCTAAAATGATATCAGCTGTTGTGTGGCTAATGGTCCTTCTTATAATGGTGCCAAACATGATCATTCCCATCAAAGACATCAAGGAAAAGCCCAACGTGGGCTGCATGGAATTCAAAAAGGAGTTTGGAAGAAACTGGCATTTGCTGACAAATTTCATAAGTGTAGCAATATTCCTCAACTTCTCAGCCATCATCTTAATATCTAACTGCCTTGTAATTCGACAGCTCTACAGAAACAGAGATAATGAAAACTATCCAAACGTGAAGAGAGCCCTCGTCAGTATACTCCTGGTGACCTCAGGCTACATCATCTGCTTTGTTCCTTATCACGCTGTCCGAATCCCATACACGCTCAGCCAGACAGAGGTCATATCTGACTGTTCCACCAGGATTTCACTTTTCAAAGCAAAAGAGGCCACGCTGCTCCTGGCTGTGTCCAACCTGTGTTTCGATCCAATCCTGTACTATCATCTCTCAAAGGCTTTCCGATTAAAGATCACTGAGACGTTTGCTTCCCATAAGGAGTCCAAGGCTCAAAAAGAAAAATCAAGGCCTGAAAACAATGCATAAAATACGGGATTTTTTTCGTGCTATAATTTCTTGCCGCACTAGACAATTAAGTGTACAAACTCCTGGGAAGGAGGGGAAAAAGAGCCTCCGTAAGTAAAAATACAGGCAGAGGGCAAATGCGGCTTGGTTTACTGACAAACTGTTTCTGAACACAAGCCCAACTCTACTCTTGTGGTTGTTGATGCTCCTTAACACAAATGTTTGTACAAAAAACCCAAAAAGCTAAAAAGTCTTCTTGAGCCAATATAAACCCTGCAATATCCTTAAAACCTAAATGAGTTCTATGACACAGAGTCTGAAATACTCATTAGGTATTCATTTAAAGGCCTGGAGCTGACTTCTGAGAGAAATATGCAAAATACTCCCTATGAGTCGCCAGAAAGCCCTTTAGCAACACAGTTAAAAGCCCTTTAGATCACTTTAAAAAAAAAAAAAGGGCAGGTGATTTCTTACCTGAAACCACCTGAGCCTGATTGATTTTTAATCCATCCCTTCAAAAACAGTAACTTTTTGACTCAATGCTCCAATTTTTAACATCTAAGTGTGTCCTGCCACAATAGCCTACAATTTTTTACTTATAAAAAGGTTTGGAAAAACATGGTTTTTGCATGTACTATATATTCTTATTTCTACCTATAGGTTATAAATAAAGATTTTTCTACTGTTAGTAATGACAAATCCAGTGACTTCTGAGTTTGCAGCAGTAAATACCACACCCCATAATATCTTCAAGTGGGGGGGTCGTTAAATTATACTAACTGCTGAAACTGCTGTTTGGGGACTCACATCCAAAGTATGGAAGACTAGCACCAGTCAAACAGTCTTAAAACAGACACGTCGGCTCCGCATCGCAAGGACTGGTTAGAAAGAGATGCGGCATGAGCTCAGCTGAAGTGCGCCTCCCAGGCCCCGAAGGGGAGTCTGGCCCCAGGGGCGGCCAGCCACGCACTGTACGCGTGACCCCACTCTCGGGGTCACAGCCCCTGGTCAAATCCTCTCAGATGCGAGTAAAGCAGAAAGGACTCAGTAGACGGTATTAAATGAAGACTTATTTAGGGAAGGAAGACTAGAACATTTAGATAAGCATATACAAGACTTTGTATTTTTTGTTTGTCTCATTTATAAAAGCCCACATCAAAACAACCAGTAATGCAATTGCATTAGCTGCAATGATTAAGAAATGGTGTTGTTTGAGCAAAAACACGCAGACCCAAGAGAACAGAGTATGGTCAGCAGAGAAGGGCTGAGGAGAAGGATGACACGGGTGATGGGGATCAGCTGTTTGGTGACAAAGGGAGGCTGAGTTTCGGGTGGTGAGCATGCTGCAGGGGATACCGCAGTAGAAATAAAATGTGAAACACCTCTAATGTTATAAATCAACATAACCTCAATAAAAATAAATGATCTCAAAGGATAGGAGGGAGGGAGGAGGGAATAAAGAAGGGAGTGAGAAAGAGAGAAAGAAAAATAAGGAAAGAGGGAAGAAAAGAAACGAAGGAAGGAAGGAAGGAAAAAGAAACGGTGTTCCTGGAAAGTAACAAGTCTGAATTCCAGGCTCATTTTTTAGCTCTGTGCTGAGAACTATTTTCTGACAGCTGAACCTTGGACGACAACTGCCCACAGCGTTGCTACACATTCTCTGAGGGTGTACTGTCTGAGGAGAACAGTAAATGAGAAAATGCACCCCAAAAAGTGCCCATTACACCTCTAACGTGGTAGGCACTGCACCAACCCCAGCTGGCCAGCGGTAACGACAGGAAGCCCTGTCGGTGTCACACGTCTGACACAGGCAGGGTCTAGATGACCCTGGGTGACCTGTGGCAGAGGCGGGCTGAATGCCCAGACACGAGAACCGGGGCATGTCTGACCCAGGGAGGGTCTAGATGACCCTGGGTGACCTGTGGCAGAGGCGGGCTGAAGGCCCAGACACGAGAAGCTGGGCTTGGCGGCCCACTGAGAGCAGAGTCTTACTGATGAGCAGATTAGGATGTCATTCACACAGAAGCATATATGAAACGAGCTTACTTTTCTGAATCTTTTAGTCAAGCTGCCTTTTAGTCTTCTCCTCTTGGCCTTCACTCACTAGAGCCACACTTTAGAGACAGTGGGGGCGGGGGTGGTAGAAAATGAACTCTTTGTTTTTAAATCATATCCTTGTATTCTCCCCATGTGCATAACAGGCTAGGCAGACTCACCACAGCTCCCACAATGGCAAGTTTCACTAGCATACGCTTTTATTTCCCCTTTTCTGATGGTTTAGTCTAAATCACACTCACAGTAAAGGTGCTTCTAGACAACTGGCAATAGAAGGCTATTAAAAAACTCTATCCTATAATGTCAAATTTCTAGCAGCTCTTTTATGAATTCGCATCGCAGCTGAATTACGTCATAGCCCATCAGGAGACTTGCTCACTCATTCACGCTCTTTCCTCTAAGGAAGAGGACAGCCTTGAGAACGTTAAATGCTGGGAACAGCGGTGTCACCACGGGTCACATGAATTCACACACGTGACCGAAGGAAGAAGCGCATGCGCACGCAGCCCCTGCTCTCACACACCCACACACACCCGGGGAGGCCTGCAGAGCGCAGCTCGCCCAAGAGAAGCGAGCAGAACCCTCAACCAGCCTGAGCCATTTTCACGTTTCTGCCATACCTGCTTCCTTTCCCCTATTTTTTCCAAATACACATTTGGGGATAATTTAAAATTTACAGATAAAGTAAAAAGATAGTACAGACAGTTCCCATATATTCTTCATCTAGTTTACCCTAGAGCTAAAGCCTTATGTACCATGGTATATTTGCCAAAACCAGGACATTAACACCAGCACAGCAGTTCAACTCTAGACTTCAATATGAAATCTTTTTGGCTAGTTTAAAACAAATCAGACATCATGATAGTTCACCCATGAATTCTTCAAGATATATCTCTAAAATATCAAGCTACTCTTCCTGCTGCCCTAAATACACTGTGAAGTTGTTCCAATACGTGGAAAATGAGTGATGCTCACAGGTAGCAGATGAAAAATACTGGTATATTCAAGCAGTGATGAAAAAGACACAATTTTAGTTACTTTCAATATAGTCCCGAACATAGGATAATTAACAAGGGGTTCTTAATTGTTAACAAGAAAAAAAATATATGTGGGTGTAGTGATTTTGAAAGTCATTTCAGAGAATGTTCAAAAATAACCAAAAAATAAACAAATTTAAGAAACCATTTAGCCTAGAGAGCAAAACTCCTGAAAGGTATCCAGGAAATAATATAATATGCACCTCACAAATACATTTTTTTAAAAGAATAGTAGTAATAATAGTCTTCTATTTTAAAAAATGACTCAATGAAATAAGTTAAAATAAAATTCCATGAAAAAGGATGGTGAACCTAAGAATTTAAAAAATTTTTTTTTATAAATTGTGACCCAATTTTCATTTTCCCTTCAAAATAAAGCACATCACTTGTTATGATTCAAACACCAAATTTCCCAGCAACCATTTCCCATGTGCTATCATCTGGTTCTTAAAGTCAACAGGTAGAAATCCAAGTCCATCACATATATGACCTCTTCTATGGAGCAGGAGTCGATTTTTCAACCAGATCCCTCCTCCCATCTTTCTTCTTTCAGAGTAGTAGAAGCGCTCTGGGAACGTCAAATGGTTCACTTTTCAGTGGATACTTGGGTTTTTACTCAAGTTATTTCACTTATTCTGGGGCTTGTCATTTCACAGACATTTGTCTCCCTGTCTTTTTCATCTTTTCTGTGCTCAAAAGTTCTTACTCATCTGTATAATGCCAAAAGTACCTACCACAATACAGTGCACATAAAAGCTACTTAGTGAGTTTCAAATTGAAGTAGGAAAATACATTCGGACATCATTTGCAGTGACTCAGATGCTCTTAGTACAAGTATACTAAAATGGAAATTTTTGCTAAACCTAGCCAGTCAGTAGTACGATACCACAAATGTGGGCTACAGGAGCAGACAAGTCACATGGTAAGAACCATGACAGACAAAAGAAGGTAGTGAATACAAAAACTCACCTCTTTCATATGCAGTACTCAGGCAAGCAGCTGAATAATCAACGACCCTACAATGAAAGGATCAGCTTGCCGGCTGACACGCGACTTACCAGAGGTATGGGAAAATGGGTTGCATACTGCAGGTGTCGTAGGAGGTCATAATTAGATGGAAAAATCAACTCCCTTGGTTTTTCTCTCTTCAACAGCTTCTCACCATTAACTGACATTCTTCTGCCCAGAGAAGGGTTGGCATTCTCACAGGACTCTCCAGGCATGGGAGAAAAAATCTAAGTCATGTAAAACAAATGTTGGAGACTGTAAATGAAAGAGCAAAACCAAAGCGCACAACTTCAAACACACAAGACACTCATAATACCATATCTTTTCCTTATTTAACCATTAGCAAAACAATGAACTGTGTGAATTTCCACAAATTTCATCTTCAGATCGGGAGTATCATCCCCCGCTCCAAAGATGAGAGCGTGGCAACCACACATACAGGTCAGAAATGTGCACGGCTCCACTCCCCAGAGGACCAGAGACAAAACTAGACTCATAACTAAGTGTCTTCCTCATAGGGCTACATTCCTACAAAAACATATACAAAGAAATAATTCATTTACAAAGCTCATGAACAACAGATGCAAAAGTTTTAGTCTGTACCCCAACCAACATGGGCTTTCATAAAGAGTTAGTTACACCCTGAGATCCCTGAGGAAGAACACGTTGTAATTATACCAAGATAAAGTAGAAGAATGTACAACAAGTCCAGAGCCAGGAAAGCTGTTATTTAGAAGTTGAACACACATCCAGCAAACCAACATGGCCTGTCCTGATGAAATGATATTCATGGATTCCTGAGAGATAATGAGCTCTAACAAAGGAGTCACGATCAGCCACAGAGGATGAGAGTGTTTTAATTTACCGGAGGAGGCAATGCAGCCAAAATTGAGGATGAACTGAAATGAGACAGCTGGTGAGATGATGAACTGTGGCCTGGGGTGGAATCCATCCCAGAGAAAGACATTCACATCACAAGTACAGAGGTCATGCCAATACACAAGGCAGGGGCAGAAGGAGGAGACAGCTGGGGATAGAGGTGGGGAAGGAGGGGTTCATGGTCAATAAGAATTTGAAGGTTGAACCTACTGGAAATTCCGAACCAAAGTCAGTTTTAAAGTCATTCTTGTCTACTTCATCAAAAATATTAGCAGTTCCTGAGTCAATGCCCATATGCGCCATAATAGTCTGTTCCTGATAATTGCCAGAGAAAGAAAGTCACATTATAAATTTTGTAGTTCATTAAGAAGCTGAAGCTAAAACATAACAGTGACATTAAGTCATCTTTTGTCTCTTTTCCCCTCAGTGTGTTTCTCCTCAATAAAAGAAAAGGAAGTTAAGATTCACGCTGCTTTACAAAGTCAAGTTCTTCGTCCTCATGATAAAAAAGACTTAACTTCCGTGCTATTTCAAGGAAAAATTACACAAACTTCCTGATTAAAAACAAACTGACCGTAATTTCCTTCTTGGGGCTATTCCCAGTCACATGCTCACCAACTCGCCTTAGTAAGAAAAATCTAAGAGTGTATTTAACATACAAGACACCTTGATGTCCAAAAACAGGAAACAAAAAAGAGAGGGAGAGAGAAACATGGAAAAAGCATAAGCAGGTAAACTAATTTCATGTTTTACTCCAACTTTTTTTCACTGTGGACAAATTTAGAAACAAAAGTATTCATATTAAAAAAGTAATTTTCAAAAATCTTTATAAGAATATAAACTATAAATCCACGTGTGCAATTTTAAAGGCACATTTTTAAATTACAAAGATAGCCGTTACTGTAAAATATCATAACAGCATATGCTGAAACTCTCACAGGACCAATATGAGGCTTTATTTTTCAGAAACTGTCATAATCTCTAACAATTTTCTATTATTTCCCATCACCAACTTCATGTTTTTGGCCTTGAAAAGTCCTATAAGTATCTGAAACAACGTTCAAAATATCAGAAAATTGGCAGGAAATGATAAAGTCATACTCACACCATAAAGTAAATTGCTGAAAAGAGCAATTCTACATTTGATAGATTAAATTTGCAATTAATTGAAATGAAAATATGATCTGTTATGACTAAAACATACATATAGAAGAGCAATATAAGTATAAAAGAGCGATATAAGTAATGAGACACTGGGGGAAAGATGCTACTTAGAATAACAACAGTCATGACGTCAGGGCCAAAACAAGTCCAAATTTGAGGCTAAACATTAAAGTAAAACTGGAGATTAGAAATACATAGAATTGGAAGCACATAATCCCAATTCACGGAAAAATGTGAGGGCCTATCAAATCTTTTCAGTTTCAGCATACCCGAAAGAAAAGTCTAGAATGTATAAATTATAGTCTAAATTTCTTGTGTCAGTGAGAAGCAGCGATAAATGAGCTTTGGAACAAGAGAGCACAGCTGGAAAGCCATCCCCCTCCCGCCAGCACCGCTCAGACCCAGGGGCGGCCCTCCCCCAGGACCCTACCTCCATCTTCCTGGCGTGCTCCTTTGGGTAGTGCTCGTCTGGATTCTCCCCTGCTGGCGAGCGCGGCCGCGTGGAGGCGGTGACAGACAGGTCTCCCCGGGAGATGAGCGTGCACATGTAGGCGTCGTGGGAGAAGACGTCGTGCCGGATGAACTCACAGAACAGCAGCACCAGGTTCACGAACTCCACCTTCTCACACTCGCTGTTTGGGTCCGCTGCGAGGGAACAGAGCCAGTCAAGAATTCAGGGTCCCTGACTGAGGGGGCGGGGGGCAGAGAGTAAAGACAATGACTGAGGCTTAACATGTTCGCTATTCTTCCTATTCTCTTTTTTTTTAATAAAGGATTTACTGGAAAATCTGCTAACGGTTCGAGCTTTCAGCGCAGAACCAGCACACCAGTTCTGTTCCCACTGTACCTGCAAAACACTCTCCAGCGTTCTAAGCACCATCTCAAAATTAAAGGTAGTGGTCCCTGGCAAATGAACGGCCATTCATGTAATCATGTAAACACACAAAATTTCAGGTAAGGAAGAAAAAAAAGCAGGGCTAGATTACTCTCCTCTGATTTACTTTTATAACTGCTATGATTCATGATTCATAACTCTCTGTTCTACTGTGAGCGTCTGTATACTAGGGGGAGGCGGGCGGTGGGGGTGAGAGTGGTGCACGTTTTCAAAGGGGACTTCACAACAGAACATTAATTCAGATGGCATTTGAGAAAAGCCAGGGAGTGGAATCCACTGAAAAGGACAAGGAACAATGCAATAAAAAGGGCCCCAAGATGAAGCTCTGCCATCTTTTAAAATTCGTAAGTAAGCTATTTGACTTATGACTTTTAGTATTGCATCTACACTCTCAAACTCTGTATCTGTACCTTTGAGATAAGGTCTAAAATGATTAAACTACTAAGACTAAACCTACAAAGCTCAGGCCCTGGAACCATCACACTCAAACACTGAGAAAGATGAGAGATGGGCCCAGGGAACAATAAACTCAGCGCCCTAAATCTTAAGCCTGTATGTTTATTCTTGCCCACCTCCAAACTCAATGGTGAAAGTAAACTCTTCAGAGAAGAAGAGCTTTCCCTGACAGAGCAATAAACAGAATCCAGAGCAAGTCAGCAACAGGAGGAAGAACTTTTTCCCAAAGAAAGAACAGGAATGGGGGTGGGATGAGGGGAGCAAAGACCAATCGTCTGTCTCCCCCAGGACACAAGGTACTCTTGAGAGTCCCTTGGACTGCAAGGAGATCCAACCAGTCCATCCTAAAGCAGATCAGTCCTGGGTGTTCATTGGAAGGACTGACGCTGAAGCTGAAACTCCAATACTTTGGCCACCTCATGCGAAGAGTTGACTCACTGGAAAAGACCCTGATGCTGGGAGGGATTGAGGGCAGAAGGAGGAGGGGACGACAGAGGATGAGATGGCTGAATGGCATCACTGATTAGATGGACATGGGTTTGGGTGGACCCCGGGAGTTGCTGATGGACAGGGAGGCCTGGCATGCTTCAGTTCATGGGGCCGCAAAGAGTCAGATGTGACTGAGCGACTCAACTGAACTGAAGATAATATACTCCCTGCTGTACTTTGTCACATGAAAACCTCAGAATAAGATTAAGCCAACTGAGCTTACACAAATGATTTTTTTTTTAAGTTTCCACCCACAGTATAAACCCACTGGTAGTTGTTTATTCCCCACCCCCACCCTACTCCCCACCAGCGATGGAATAATGAAGACACAAAAAAAAACATGATAGAACATCAACAACTAAGACAGCATAGACAAGCAGTCAACCGTCTTCACAAACTATTTCCTCATGTCAGAAACCTGCTTATAAGGTACCTTTGTTTTATCTTTGCCCCCTTTCAACATTAGAAGTTAGAAAATCGGAAACTTAGAAAACAGGAAAAGAAGAGAAGTTCATAATCACAATAAATGTAGTGAGCATCACAGGACCTTAATGTCGCTCTTCTGATAAGAAAGATCTAGAAAGGGAAAATTAATCCATCAAGTACAAGAGAATGAACTGACCTATTGTTTTAACTACTAAAACTCCAGAAATGTTCAAGTCTTTGAAGATTGTCATAAAAGTATCCACTGGAAATAGGCTACAAGATGTTGTTCAGTAAACTGTGCAGCGTATTGAGTGCAAAGTACATTGATAATTACAGATAACGGAAAAAACGATCAGTCCCCAAAAAGGTCACTCCCCTTGTTTAAGATCTTTACTTACACAACGAGGGGGCCTGTGTATCTAGAAACCTTAGAAGAACATTCTGGAAAACAGGTAAACTAGATCCAGCGAGGGAGGCTGAGGAAATGGACTCCTTCTCATCTAAGACTTCTGATTCACCACATCTCTGAGATTAAAAACAAATGAGCAAAGTTAATTATTGAAGACAAGTACAGTCAAAATGGGTCAAGCAATATGCTGGTTTTTCATTAACACTTACATTCTTCAATAAAACATGCAAAACTGATATTTCTATACTTATTTAAAGACCATGCATCATAAGTGAATATAATTTCTGAAAGTTAAGGGAAAGTGAAAGAAAGTGAAAAGTCGCTCAGTCGTGTCCAATCCTTTGAGACCCCATCCATGGACTAGACAGTCCATGGAATTCTCCAGGCCAGAACACTAGAGTGGGTAACCTTTCCCTTCTCCAGGGGATCTTTCCAACCCAGGGATCGAACCCAGGTCTTCTGCATTGTAGGCAGATTCTTTACCAACTGAACAATCAGGGAAGCAACTGCCCCAAAATAACTCAAACAAGTTCAAAGAACTCCTGTGAAAAACATTATCTGCGTGAATTATAAACGCCACACAGCACGGTATAAATAACCACTGAATGCGTAACAGTACGATGCAATAAACTACTCATTACTCCTGTAAAACCACAAAAATATAAACTGAGGCTGTCCTCACTTGTCAATAGTTCATTTTAACGGTATGCCCTCCAAGAAATATTTGGGCATGTGTTATTGAGTTTGACTGTTCTGTGCTTGCTTTTGTCAGGCGGTGAATTTACGAGTATGTTGGGAAGTAATGGGTCAAATGTTCCTCGAACAAGATTCTATCCCTCATCACACTTCACCAATTAGCTTTCTCAGAACCTCCCGGAATCTCCACAGTTCAGGGAACAAACACATCTAGAGAAGCTGTTTAACTTCTACAATCTTAAGGTCAGAACTTACTAGAAGACCAGCAAAGGAACAGTTCAGAAGCAATCAGAACCTCATTTTCTATTCTTTTTGCTATTCCTTTGCTTCTTCCCATTTTCATTATCCATTTTAGCATTAAAACAGTATTATATTAGATATGATTTCTTCAATCCATCCTCTTTATAAGGGTCAAATTTTGAATATGGCGTTTAATAGAAATCAATTATCTTAAACATCTCTAAAAGAATACATTTTTAGAGATGGATACATTTATACCTATTAAAATTATAGTCATCTATGTGTGAACCTCTTCTGAATATGACTGTGTGTGTGTGTGTATTCTGGGACACACACAGAGGGAAGGGAAGACAGAATAAAAATTATCCAGCAGAAGCAATGAAATCTGAGGAATCAATTTTAGTTACTAAAGTTTAACCACTGCATTTCTCTTTAGAATACAGTGCATTCATAACTATGTAGGAAAAAAGCAATGAAACGCTTTTCTTAATTTGGCCATTATAAAAGGGGCTATGTGGTTTACACCTTAGCGTCAATATCTTTAAGCCCCAACTGCAACAACATGACCCTCTGTATTTGGTGAAAGGCGCTTTCCCAACAAAAGGAGATGTCCATGAAAATATTCCTCCTATTTCGTTTTTGTTAATACTGTCCTAAGAAGCAGGTGTATCATCAGCGATGCAGCCCTGCACGGGGTGAGCAGAGCCCGTCGGCAAGCTCGCACTCACAGGCGCTAAAAAGAAGGCCATGAGGACCGCAGACCAGGGCGGCCGCGGAGGACAAGCCCGGGCCGGGTGCCCTAAGCGCGGATGAGGTGGCGGGAAGGAGTCTCCCGAGGAGGTGACGCGTGCTGAGCCAGGGATGCTAGACAAGGAGTGACACCTCCTAAAACGGGAACGGCCGTGTCAAAGGGGGAACGGAACGTGTCACCCAGAGGGGACAGCGGGAGCGAAGGCCCCCAGAGGAACGTGAGTGTGGCGTGGACAGGAAGGCCAGGGCGGCCCGCGGGAGCGGGGGCGGGGTGGGAAGGGCAGCTGGGCGGCTCGGGCGAGGCCCCGGGCGTCCTGAGGAGGAGCCACCAGCTGCGTCAGGAGGAGGACAGTGCGATCCGCTTCCACCGTGAAAAGTCGGCTCTGGAGGCTGCGGGGCGGGTGCTGGGGAGTGGGGGAGAGACGGAGGCCGGAGGCCCCAGTCTCCAGCTGAGAGGCCTTCTCCTCCCCAGAGGGGAAGAAAGGAGGGCTCATTCTGACGCTCTCCTTCAGCAAAGCTGTGCTGGCAGCGTTAGCTTTACCGGTTCCTTTCCGATCGACGGCAGAGGCTTTAACCGCTCTCTGGGGCCAGAACACGGTCTCAAAAATGAACACAAACTGGCATCTGTAATCTCACAGTTACAATGGCCTCAGGAAAGTATTTCCATACTCACTAAACACACGTGCGCACATCTACAGAGAAGGTGTGTAACACCAAACGTACAGACACAGATGTATGTGTGCATGTCTTAACCTCACAGAGGGAGGTTTCCATTCTCAGTCAGACATTTAAGTTTTATTGCAAATTAGTCCAGAATATAAATTACAGGCTTCATCAGCTTAGAGGGGTCATGCTATGAAGCCCTTATGTGAATTTGTACATTCCTCCTTTCTTCTCTTAGAAAGGAAAAAAAAAGCACGATGAAAGTAGGAAGCAGAACCTCGTCCAAAGCAGCATCAGCGATAAGCAGCAGCGGGCCAAGCCTACCTCCGCCTCGATGTCGGCCTGTCTCTTCTCCAGGAGCTTCGCCACGGCCATCGCCCGGTGCTTGCCCGAGCGCTTACAGCTCACGGCCCACTCGCACAGCAGGGTCACCACGGCTTCATCGTTGGGGGCGACCTGCGGGCCGAGAGAGACGGGTACCAGCCGTGTGCCATGAGGCGCCCACCTGGCGGAGGAGCCCAGGACGCGGGCAGCAGAGTATCTAAACTGGTGAAGCTCTTCTATCTTATTACAGTCATTTCAGAAAGCATTCCCAGATCTATTTCAATTGAGGTATAGAGAGTAAAACTTTAGTCACAAGGACGGAAATCGCTTACAACAGCTGAGGCTGTGGCAATTCCAAGAGAATTAAGAGCTTCCTTGAATATGCCTTCACTTGCACAGACCCTAACCCGGCCCCATCGAGCCTCCGGAAGTCAAAGGAAGCAGAAAGGGAAACTGACTACTGAATATCAAAAACACACGTAAACCCATGGCTGATTCATATCAATGTACGGCAAAAACCACTACAGTACTGTAATTAGCCTCCAACTAAAATAAATAAAAAACAGAAATAATAATAATTTTTAAAAAACACAAATAAATATAAACCTCAAAAAAAATTTTTAAAAAAGAACAGCTGGTGCAAAGCCCACGTACCAGCTTCACTCCCCTGCTGACCCCTTCGGGCCCTTACTCCCACGACCCAAATCAACACATAACCCCAACAAGCCAGGCGAGCGAGTCGCCCAGGCCAAGGAGGAACTGCAAGGAACAAACTGGAGGGGAGGCTGGGACGAGGATCGAATCCTGCTGCCTTGGAAACAACAACGGGCACAGGAAGGAGCCAGAGTGACAAGCAGACCCAGTTAACAAAAGCTGGGAGCCCAGACCCGTGCAGGGCCCAGCGCCGCGGCCACAACGGCCGGGGCCTAGACGTGAGGCCACACGCCGAGGACGAGAGAAGTCGGGGCGCAGGGCCCCAAGTCACGGCTCCGGGGGCGCGGTGGGGGCTTACAGCAAGAAGGGGGGCGGTCCTTCTGGGCACTCTCACCTTCCTTGGGGAGGATCTATGCCTCCAGACACAGAACATCAACTGCACACTTTTAACATTCATCCAGCTGCATAAACACTACGCCAAGAGGGCCAGCCAATCGCGGTACTAGCATTTATATATATATATAGCTATGTGAGAGGCTCTTAACTTTTCAGAAGTCATAAGTTCAATTAAGACTATGACAGCTATGAGCACAGGCTCATAGAAAAACATACACGTACACACATATACTTTAGCACAACACTTCAGACGGTTTGTGGACTCTGAGAAGACATTCAAAAATAATCCCAGGATAACAACCCCTAATCAGCTTTTAGATACCTGCAGACAATTCAGACCCTGAAAATCAGTTTATTCCAGGATTTTTACTCTTCCTATCCTAAATTCAGTCAAGTTCTTTATCTTAAAAACAAAGAAATGTTAAGTTATCTAGGGCAGATATCTCAAAAAGAGCTCTGAATCTATTAATGTAAAACAAGAGAAATATTTCAATTACAAAGTATAAAGACTGAACATAACATTTTTAAAAAGAAAGCAAATTGGGTGGAATGCCTTCCTGGATTCAATCTAATCCCAGGAATAGCAAAAATGTAAATGCAGTGATGCACTGCATGCTTAGCTTTATAATATTAAAAAGAATAAAAGAACTTACTTTAAAAACAAAGCCAACAATTTTAAACAAATTCATCAGCAATGTGCATCATGTCTACATTTACAAAGTTTTTTATTTTCCCTCTGCATCAAACAAAATGAAAATGTGCTACCAAAGAATAACTGACTCATTCAACTTAAGTAACAGGCTCTGCTAGACCTGGAAATGCACAGAAAAGAAACTATAAAGGAAAAGACTTCTTTTTAACACATACAGAAACCACTGGTTTGGGGCAGGAATATGCTAGAAAATCAGTCTTAAGAAAAAGAGAATTCATTTCTAAGAACATTTATTAAGCACCCAGGATATGCTAGTCTTTGAGGAAACCAAAATTTTAAAGATCTGGCCCTTGTTCTCAAAAAGTTTACCCTCTAGAGGGAAAAGCAGAAACGGGAACTCATGGTAAAGCAGCAAACAGCTCTGAAGGTGGGGGCGGGAAGTGACCGAGGCCAGGCGCCTGTGCTTCCACAGCGCATGGGCAACTGAGCCCAGGCCTCCCGCACCGCGGGCGGGTTCTTCACCAGCTGAGACACAAGGGAAGCCCAAGAATGCAGGAGTGGGTAGCCTATCCCTTCTCCAGCGGATCTTCTCAACCCAGGAACTGAACCCAGGTCTCCTGCCTTGCAGGCGGATTTTTTTTTACCAGCTGAGCTACCAGGGAAGCCCCTCATAGGCGATGAGCATCCATCTATGCTAGTTTATAGACACCAAGATACAAACATGAAGAAACAGGCCTGCAGTCCACTCACTGCAGCGAGTGGCCTCAAAACACAATCATTAGGAATTAAGAAAATCAGGGAGAAATGCTGCTAAAAGACGAGGTTTAAAATATAAAATTTTAATCAGTTTGTGTCCATAAAAAGTTATACATCTCAAAATCTATTTTACCAATAAGTATTTTCCAACACTGGCCAGATTCCAAAAAGTTCACTCGTTTCTGAATATCAAACAGCCTGCCAAATGGTGCCACTCTTTCTTTAGGACGTTGGAGTGGAGGAATAAGAGGCAGGCTCAGTAGGTGCCAATTTTAAAAGAAACAGTAAGACATTAAAAAAGTTTAATAACTTAGAAGATCATATTGGAAAATCAGGTGATATTATACCAACCTGCAGAGAAAGCAAATTATCTCTGCAATATGAATAATTACATATATATTTATATATTTGAGTCACAAAGCATTTTGTTCTTTACTGCTGAAAAATTGCTATAACATAAATTTTTAAAATTTAGCATTACGTTCCAAGGTAACTTCCCATTCATTCAAACATCCTCCTACCCCCATATTTACAGAAAATTTTGATTTACATTTTAAGTGGTTTTAGCAAGAGGTCTTTTCTAGATTCTGCTTCTTATCAAAAATAAGGAGGAGCTCCTGCTTATTTGACTCTGAACACCAGCCCCAGAGTACACCCCACCAGACATGTTCAACAGGCAGACAGACAGACACCCATGTACAGATACCCATCAACCCCAGCCCCAGCAATGCTCTGCTCTAAAGAATTTTTAGAAAATTATTAGAGGACAGCTTCAATTTGCCTGCCAGACGCTATATTACAAGTTAATTTGAGTAACTGTCAATAGGACATCATGACTTCAAATAGGGGAAGTTGAAATGCATTTTTACCCTGTAAACAAATGTCTAAAAATATGAAGCACCTCTTCTTTAAAACAATCAGTAAGTAAAATGAAATTTAATAAATACTATTTTAAAACAAAATAACTTCAAGGCAAAAATTTGAGTTAATTTAGCAGCTCAAGGTAAGAACTAAACCTGTGTTCAATGATATGGCACCTAAGTGGGACAGTCATACATGTATATAAATAATTTGGATGCATTAAAAAAAGAAAATAAAAATCATCTCAGAAAGCCAAAAACATTTAACAGAAGCAGAGAGAAAAGATGGAAGGAAATCATTAGTTGTTTGTTTCAGAAAGTGGTTTTCAAGAAAAGGCTTGAGGAATGAGTTAAATTTCAAAACCGAGATGAATAGGGGTGGTCCAGGGGTTAGGACTCTGTGCTTTCATTGATGGGACCCAGTTTCGGGTTCAATCCCTGGTTGGGGAACTAGAATTCCTAAGTCCAGTGGCAAGCCAAAAAAAAGAGAGGGAGGGAGAGAGAAGAGAAAAAAATGGAATTTAAAAAACTGAGAAGAACAAAAGGAGAAATAAGTATATAGTAGGCAGAATAATCCTCCACCCTAAAGATGTGCATGTCCTAAGCTCAGGATGTGTGAGTATGTTACTGTAAATGAAAAAAGGGGATTGTGTAATAGCTGTGATTGAGATAAGAGCCTAGGAAGAGGGGATTCCCCAGAAGATGTGGGCAGGCCCAAGATAATCACAGGGGAGCTTCTAAAGGAACGGGAAAGCAGGAGAGTCGGTCAGACACGCGACCACGGAAACAGGACTCGGAGGCAGGGGAGATGTGAAGGGGCCGCTTCGTTGATCCTGCAGATGGAGCAAGGTGACGCAGGCTAAGGAAGGTTGGTGATCTCTGGAGATTGGAGAACAGAAGGAAACGGTTTCTCCCAAAAGCCCGTATAACAAACACAAGACGGCAAACCCCTCGATAAGAGCCCAGTAAGATCATAATCGAGCTTCCCTTGTGGCTCAGCTGGTGAAGAATCCACCTGCAATGCAAGAGACCTGAGTTGGGAAGATCCCCTGGAGAAGGGGAAGGCTACCACTCCAGTGCTCCGGCCTGCAGAATTCCATGGACTGTACAGTCCATGTTGTCACAAAGAGTCAGACACGACTGAGCTACTAACACTTTCTTTCAAGACCTTAACCTCCAGAACCATAAAAGGGTAAATTTGTGCTGTTTTAAGCCACTAAACTTTTGATAACTTGTTACAGCAGTGGCAGGTAGTGTTGAACACCGGGGTGCGTGTTTTTTCTAATGTTTTTCTCTGGATGACCTTACTCGCAAAGCAGAAATAGAGACACAGACACAGAGAACAAACATAATGAGCACCAAGGGGATTGGATGAATTGAGAGGCTAGTATTGACTTGTACATAGAGCGCTGGCACTATGTATAAAATAGATTAACTAATGAGAAGCTACGCAAAGCACAGGGAAATCTATGCAAAGTGATGTTCCGTGGTGACTGAAATGGGACGGACACCCAGGAAGCGGGGTACAGCTACTCACTTTGCTGTACAGTGGAAACACCCCATTGTAAAGCAACTGTAAGTCCATTTTTTCTTTTTTAAGTAATGTGGAGCTTCGAAGAATTACAGGGGCAGAGGACTGCTGGTTAAATGGCAATTATAGGAAGGCTACAATAAACAAGATTACAAACCTAAGAAAAAGAGTTTAATGATAACTCATCAAAGAGAACCACAAAATAGGTAGTAGCCTCACTAACTCATTTACTTACTAACTCATCAATAAATATGTATTTCCACCAGGACTTCTAAGCACCAGAGACAGACAGTCTCATGTTTTACTCTGCACGAATAAAAACTGGTTCTTTTCTTTTTGGACGTAATTTCTACTATAAAACAAGAGTCTTTGAAACGTTCATATTATTTGCTGCAATCAATCTCAAGAATACAGCCCAAGGAAATTATCTTAAAGTAAAAACATTTGAGTCTTCGAGACAACCATGAAGCATGATTCCAAGACACTCCCCATTCCAGCTCCCAAAATTGACAAACTTTCTCTCCAAAGTTTGAAAGAGGCACCTAATGGATCAGATCAGAGAAAGCAGGCGACCTGCCGGGAAGAGAAAAGGTCCACAAAGATGACTCCGAGGTCAGAGCACCTGCTTTCAGCAGTGGAACTAGTGGAACTTTTGTGATGTCTGCTTTGTTTTTATTTTTCTGCGGCAAAAAGTAATATTTCAATATCTACATAAAGATACATAAATAGGAAAGGCAGATAAGACAGGCTTGCAACGGAACACAGGAAAGGGGAAGTCAGAGGTACACGACTACTAGCAAAGCTCACATCCTCCCAAGAAGGGAAGTTCTCAACCTCAGACAAAGTGTCAGCTCGGCCCAGCCACCATTCTCCCCGTCATCTGGGGGTACTGCTCCTTCTCCTGCCCCAAGTGGTTCAAGGAAGGGGTTATTAATTGGAGTGCCCTACCCTCTCATCTTCAGTGTGACGTTCTGGATTTGGGTCTTTGATGGGCAGTGAAGACTTGGGGCAATTCTTTGAACACAAGGGGAAAAAAAATCACTCTACCAGGGACTTACTACATGCACTGCTCTCTGCTCAGTCTTGTGAAACATTTTGGAGGATAAAAGGCCTCAGCACAGTTCAGTTCAGTCGCCCAGTCATGTTCCAACTCCTTGCAACCCCAAGGACTACAGCACGCCAGGCCTCCCTGTCCATCACCAACTCCCAGAGTTTACTCAAACTCATGTCCATTGAGTCAGTGATGCCATCCAACCATCTCATCCTCTGTCGTCCCCTTCTCCTCCCAGCTTCAATCTCTCCCAGCATCAGGGTCTTTCAAGTGAGTCAGTTCTTCATATCAAGTGGCCAAAGTATTGGAGTTTCAGCTTCAGTATCAGTCCTTCCAATGAATATTCAGGACTGATCTCCTTTAGGATGGACTGCTTGGATTTCCCTGCTGTCCAAGGGACTCTTCAAGAGTCTTCTCCAACACCACAGTTCAAAAGCATCAATTCTTTGGCGCTGAGCTTTCTTTACCATCCAACTCTCACACCATACGTGACCACTGGAAAACCATAGCTTTTAACCAGACGGACCTTGGTTGGCAAAGTAGTGCTTCTGTTTTTTAATATGCTGTCTAGGTTGGTCATAACTTTTCTTCCAAGGAGCAAGCGTCTTTTAATTTCATGGCTGCAGTCACCATCTGCAGTGATTTTGGAGCCCAAGAAAATAAAGTCAGCCATTGTTTCCACTGTTTCCCCATCTATTTGCCATGAAGTGATGGGACCAGATGTCATGATCTTAGTTCTCTGAATGTTGAGCTTTAAGCCAACTTTTTCACTCTCCTCTTTCACTTTCATCAGGAATCTCTCTAGTTCTTCTTCGCTTTCTGCCATGAGGGTGGTGTCATCTGCACATCTGAGGTTATCTCGACTTGTTTCAATCGAGTCCAGCTCTTTTAAACCCCATGGACTGTAGCCAACCAGGCTCCTCTGTTCATGGAATTCTCCAGGCAAGAATACTAGAGTGGGTTGCCATGCCCTCCTCCAGGGGATCTTCCCAACCCAGAGATCGAACCTGCATCTCTTCTGTCTCCTGCATTGGCAGACAGATTCTATACCACTGAGTCACCAAAGAAGCCCAATAAACTACTGGGTTGGCCAAAAACATCATTTGGGTTCTTCCATCACACCGTAAGTAGAACATCACTGTGTTAAAAGAACCTGGAAGGTCATCCCGACCCGCCCCCAGGAGTGCGATGGCTCCAAGCTTCTCTGGGCTCTCCCGCCCACACTCTTGGTGCTTCCAACATCACAGTATTCTGTTGCCCTGGGCAAAAATACTTATTTCCATGTGATATGTATCTTTCACAACACAACTTCACGGCTACTGGCTTTAAATACCCGTTAGGAGAGAAAAACACACCTCCGCACCATTCAAGAAAAGTTCTTCATCATCCCAAACACTATAAGCCAGAGTTGGAGTCTTCAAGGATAACAACAAATAACTTTTCACATTGGTACTTTGACAGTTAGTACGAAGATGACAAAATCCACAGCACGTACCTCCTAGCCTATCACTACTGCTGCTGCTAAGTTGCTTCAGTCGCGTCCGACTCTGTGCAACCCCATAGACGGCAGCCCACCAGGCTCCCCCGTCCCTGGGGTTCTCCAGGCAAGAGCACTGGAGTGGGCTGCCGTTTCCTTCTCCAATGCGTGAAAGTGAAGTCGCTCAGTCATGTCCGACTCTTTGCGACCCCATGGACTGCAGCCCACCAGGCTCCTCCATCCATGGGATTTTCCAGGCAAGAGTACTGGAGTGGGGTGCCATTGCCTTCTCCGAACCTATCACTACACACAGGCAAACGGGATACACCAGACCAGGAGAGAGACACGGAGAAAATGAGCCCTGACTCACAAAGTCACAGTCGGAGAAAGAGCACCAAACTACGGGGTCGAGAGGTCTTTCCTGGCGGTTCAGTGGTGAAGACTCCACCTGCTAATGCAGGAGATGTGGGTTCAATCCCTGGGTCAGAAAGATCCCTTCAAGAAGTACATGGCAACCAACCCCAGTACTCTTGCCTAGGAAATCCCAGGGACAGAGAAGCCTGGTGGGCTACAGTCCACGGGTAGCCAGAGAGTCAGACATGACTTATTAAACCACCACCAGGGGTCAAGAATGTGGGACCTAGCCCTGATACCAATTAAAAACATGATCACGGCAAGAGAATATTAGCAACTGTAACCTCCCAACCACAGTGATAGCAGTAGTAATAAGTGAACACATTTACTCAGCAGATACTGGGTGTTTTACAGACAGCATTCCAATCTTAAAAACAAACTCTGAAGCAGGTGTTGCAATTCCTATTTTACTGGTAAGAAAGCCAAGGTTGAGATCAAAAGTAGCAGAACTGGGGACCTAATTCTGCTGCTCCCATCCCGGGTGAGCCTAGATCAGTGGAAGCACAAGGAGCATCATGTTTACAAGGAAATCTCCCAAGGGGCTCATAGGCACCGCAGGAAGCCTGCCTCCCAGCCCACTCCACTGTTCCAGCCCTGACCTCCATCTCTCTAGGGACGAGTCAGACCTCTAATGTAACAGACATGCAGAAACTAAAACCACAGGAATGAATTACCAAGGATTTCATTCCTTCTCTAACACATGCTAGATGAGATGACTGTACAAGGCAGGGATCTGTCTTTTCCATTTTCAGTATCTACTGCAGCCCCTGGCACACAGCAGATTCAATAGGTATTGTTAATCAAAGCGTAAAAGCAAGGCAGGCTTCCCTGGCAGCTCAGATGGTAAAGAATGTGCCTGAAGTGCAGGAGGCCTGGGTTCAGTCCCTGGGTCGGAAAGATCTCCCGGAGAAGGGAATGGCTACCGACACTCCAGCATTCTTGCCTGGAGAATGCCATGGATGTAGGAGCCTGGCGGGCTACAGTCCAAAGGGTCGCAGAGTCAGGCCAGCAATATGTTATATGAAACCAAGGATAAAAACAAGGTGGATTGGGCAGGGTGGGGTGAGTGGGGTTTATGATTTGTTCCCCTCCCCTGACAAACACATGCAATTACTTAATATGAAAAAATAACTGATTCAATCTAACAGTCGCTTACGTGTAAGACACTAGAAACACTCCCATTCCTAACTTAATCAGTCAAGGATGCTGGCCACAAAACCATCACCATCATTCTAAAAGACTGAACCAATGGAAAGAAACATAAATACTTGAATGGATATGACAAGATTACTACAATGTGCATAAAATGATTATCCCCCCTCCCACCAACCCAGAGAACTGGAAAACATCATGAATAGAAGAAAATAAGCAACAAAAAAAGTGATGAATATTAAGCAGTCATGAGAAGGAAAAAAAAGCAACCTATACTTTGTAGAAAGCATCCCATTTATGTTCCCCTAACCTACTGTAGTTACCTGCTCATATACAAGCGCATAAATGTAAATCAAAGTATCCAAAGGATATGGACCGACACACACGGCTGTTTCAGCTTCCGTACGTAACAAGTATTTGTCACACAGTCTGCTCTGCTCTGATACTTTCACAACAACTCTATGATTGCTGAGTAAACCAAGGCCAAAGGTTAGGTAACTTGTTAAATGTCTTAAAGATTCTATTAACAGGTCACAGACCTAAGAGTCAAATCTAAGCTATCTGTCTCCACAGTGGGGACACATGCCAGAATGCCCCCGTTCTGGGCAGAAGAGTGGGAGAAGGATCCGAGCTGTGGGCTGAAAGGGACTTTTTGATATCAAGAATGTCTTCATGTATTATCTGTGTAGAAATCACAAGAAGAAATAACTTCCATAAAGAAAACAAATGAGAGAGGATTGACCCAAAATTCCAAAATCAGTAAGATCCTTACTCAACTGAATGCAGAGTTCCAAAGAAGAGCAAAGAGAAATAAGAAAACCTTCTCACGTGAACAATGAAAAGAAATACAGGAAAACAATAAAATGGGAAAGACTAGAGATCGCTTCAAGAAGATTGGAGATACCAAGGGAAATTTCATGTAAAGACGGGCATGATAAAGAACAGAAACAGATAAGGACGGAACAGAAGCAGAAGAGATTAAAAAGAGATGGCAAGTATACACAGAAGAAAGTATACAGGAAAGGTCTTCATGACCCAGATAACCACGATGGTGTGGCCACGCACCCAGAGCCAGACATCCTGGAGTGTGAAGTCAAGTGGGCCTGAGGAAGCATCACTACCAACAAAGCTAGTGGGGGTGACAGAACTTTAGCTGAGCTATTCCAAATTCCAAAAGATGCTGCTGTTAAAAGTGATGCACGCAGTATGTCAGCAAATATGGAAAACTCCACAGTGGCCACAGGACGGGAAAAGGTCCGTTTTCATTCCAATCCAAACGAAAGACAATACCAAAGAATGTTCAAACTACTGTACAATTTTGCTCATTTCACATGCTAGCAAAGTAATGCTCAAAATCCTTTAAGCTAGGCTTCAACAGGACATAAACCGAGAAATTCCAGATGTACAAGTTGGATTTACAAAAGGCAGAAAAACCAGGGCTCAAACTGCCAACATCCACTGGATCGTAGAGAAAGCAAGAGAATTCCAGAAAAACATTTATTTCTGCTCTATTAACTACACTAAAGCCTTTGACTGTGTGAATCACAACAACCTGTGGGAAATTCATTAAAAAAGAGATGGGAATACCAGACCACCTGACCTGCCTTCTGAGAAACCTGTATGCAGGTCAGGAAGCAACAGTTAGAACCAGACATGGAACAACAGACTGGTTCAAAATTGGAAAAGGAGTATGTGAAGGCCATATGTTGTCACCCTGCTTATTTTAACTTATATGCAGAGTACATCATGCAAAATGCCAAGCTGGATGAAGCACAATCTGGAATTAAGATTGCTGGGAGAAATATCAACAGCCAAAGGTATGCAGAGGCTACCACTCTAAAGGCAGAAGAGGAAGTAAAGAGTCTCTTGATGAGGGTGAAAAGCTGGCTTAAAACTCAAGATTCAAAAAACGAAGATCATGGCATCAGGTCCCATCACTTCGTGGCAACTAGATGGATAAAAGGTGGAAACAGTGACAGATTTTATTTTCTTGGTCTCCAAAATCACTATGGACAGTGACTGCAGCCATGAAATTAAACGACAGCTGTTCCTTGGAAGAAAAGCTATGACAAACCTAGACAGCATATTAAAAAGCAGAGACAATACTTTGCCAACAAAGGTCTGTATAGTCAAAGCTATGATTTTTCCAGTAGTCATGTATGGTTGTGAGAGCTGGATCATAAAGAAGGCTGAGCACCAAAGAATTGATGCTTTCGAACTGTGGTGCTAAAGAAGACTCTTGAGAGTCCCTTGGACAGCAAGGAGATCAAACCTGTCAATTCTAAAGGAAATCAATTCTGAATATTCATTGAAAGGACTGATGCTGAAGCTCCAATCTGATGCAAAGAGCTAACTCATTGGAAAAGACCCTGATGCTGGGAAAGACGGAGGGCAACAGGAGAAGGGGACAACAGAGGATGAGATGGCTGGACAGCATCACCAAATCAAATAGACATGAGTCTGAGCAAACTCTGGGAGACGGTAAAGGACAGGGAAGCCTGGCATGTTGCAGTCCACGGGGTCAGAGAGAGTCAAACATGACTTAGCAGCTGAACAACAACAAGATCCTTCAACTACCAGCATTGTGCATCTGGCCTCATAAGCACGGGACCCACTCCTAGGGGCAAAACACTAAAATTTAGGAACTTCCCTGGTGGTCTAGTGGTTAAGAATCCACCTGTCAATGTAAGGGACACAGGTTCGATCCCTAGTCCCACAGCCACAGGGCAACTAAGCCCATGCACTGCAACTACCAAGGTCCAGAGAACCCAGAGTCCAAGTTCTGCCACAAGAGAAGCCCCCACAACGAGAAGCTCACACACTCCAACGAGGGAACAGCCCCTGCTCGTCAAAACGAGAAAAAGCCGGTACAAAGCCATGAAGACCTGCTGCAGCCATAAATAGGTAAACTAAAATTATTAATTTTGCTGCAGCCATCATCATTAATGGCGTTACCTACATCTGTAATAAAGACACTGCAAAAGCAAAGAGAGATTCTCGTCGTAAAGGGGATTTGATACATTTTTTTCTTTCCTAGAAGAGGGTGGACACAGACTAAATAGGTTAAGTTGAATTCATTTCTTATTCAATCACCCAATAATCTAATAATCTCTAGAAACTAACCACAGGTCTATCCTTGAACAAAAAAGGAAAAAACTGGCAACTACATCTGAGAAGCAGGCTTCCTTTAGTAATTACAAGGTACCTGGTAAGACTATTTTAAAACAAAAAAAATCTCTTAATATACTACATTATAAAACTACCATAAAAAGGATAGGAAAAATCAATGACTCATTACTGTAAGCAACAGCAAACAAAAAGCACTTGAGATCAGATACTGAACAAAGCTCTTTAGTAGCTTTTTAATCTCAGACTAAAAGGGCATGTTTATAAACGTAATTAATCACTCTTAGTCAACATTAAACAAAACGGTCATCTCTGGACAAAAACATCATTCACATTACAGCACCAATAAATAATATGGTATATAATGATAATAACACATAATGACGGAGATCCGGATGAATTTCAAGAGTTGCACGAGGTAAAAACTGGTCTCGGCTGCTAACAGAACATAAGCCTGTTGTACAGTCACAAGTAGTATTTCTAACAGAATCACCACACACTCAGATTATCAACCACACACTCAGAAGATGTATTATTTAAATATAAGTAGTGTTCACTTTTTAAAAATCTTTCTGTATCTGAGCATTTCCATATGTACACTTCCAAAAGATATTTGGGACAGCTGATTTTTGAACAGAAAAAGTAGTTTTTCTTGGTTTCACATCCTTAGAATCAGTGTTGATAGTCTTTGGGTCCTGTGACATCTAAGAAAAACAACATACACCACAAAAGCAAAAAAAAAAAAAGACTTCCCTTTGTTTTCTTTCAAGCAGCAGTTAAAAATAGTACTACTCCAAGTTCTGAGAAGACAGGAGGTAGATAAGAAAATTAAAACAATTGCTCTGAGTATTTAAGTCAACTGTCATTAAGTTGCTCTCTTCCAAAAAAAAATTAATTTCCTATCCCTCAGTTAAATCAGCATCATTTAAATAACAAAATGAATAAAGAAAACAGTTTGGGGAAATACAAAATTACACAGTAACAGCAGTCATAGCAGTCATTTGAGATCCAATAGAATCACAAAGTAAATCACTCCAGGTCCTTGAAAAGTGCCACATCTCTCAAACTGAAAATAACTGAAACAGGAGGCTTTTTCCAAAGGTTGTCACCATATGGTACAACAAACTCGACTGCTTGCCTCTTATGATGAATGAGAGAAACCTACAGATAAGGAGGGAAACGTAAATTCCTAAAACACAGTGCTAGGCCGAGTCACCTGACAACCCAAGTTGCCCAGCTCAGGACGTAACAAGTGGCGCCTACTAAGTGCTCAGCATGCGCACCATGAGAAGTGGAGTCCATCACTAAGGCCGCCGTACAAAGAGAACGATCGCTGGCGTGTGCCAAGTCACGTCGGCCGTGCCCAACTCTCTGCAACCCTATGGACTGCAGCCTGCCAGGCTCCAGGCGAGAATACCGGAGTGGGCTGCCCAGTAGCCAGGCTGGGGCCATCCAACCACTCCACTGCAGAGCCAGGACCCACGTCCACATCAGAACTGGCCTCAGAGCTGTGACGCCCTACAAAGGCCAAATTTTCCAACTTGAGGATTGTCTAAGGTAAATACGACGTTACAATTGCCAATATGCCCGTATCAATACGGAGAACTGCTCATGACAATTACACAAGTTTTTCCCTCCTTTTTCCAAAATTACATCTAACACGTGCATGTTCAGCTACAGTTGCCTGACATCAAATGAGTTTTTTAAAAGCAGCAGCACTCAAACTTTCTTGGTGGTCAGTGGTTGGGAGGCCACCTGTCCCTGCAGGGGACTTAGGTTCAAACCCTGGTTCGGGAAGATCCCACACGCTGCAGAGCAACCAAGCCCGTGCGCCAGAGCTACAGAGCCTGCAAGCAGCAGCTACCAAAGCCCGCATACCCTAGAGCCTGTCCTCTGCAACGAGAGGCCCCTGCACTGAGCCTGCGTGCCCCAGCTAGAGAAAGCCTGCACGCAGCAGCAAAGACCCAGTGCATCCAAAAAATAAACAATTAAAAAAAAAAGACAACACAAATAAAGAGAAACAGCGTAAGAAACAGACGCACTGGTTAGGAATGCTGTTCGGAACCATCGAGGGCGCCCACCCCTGTCCGCCCACCAGTGAGCTGGGTGCGCGCTCAGACTGTTTACTCATCCTCTTAAGCTTCAGTTCCTGCACCTGTATACCCCTTTCTCCCCTAAGTATGTTATGCCCGTTACCTACCAGACTTAGTTTAAGGAAGCAGAAAACGGCAGCTGTCAAACATTAGCAATGTTCCCATTGGGCATCCAATAGGAAGATGGGTCACTTCTGAGGCTTAACAAGCCCCGGCTGAGCCATGAGCAGCGCTGACAAGTGTCCGAACAGCTCGGCACGGGGCACCTTGATGGGAGCCAGACTTGCGGTATTTTCCGGGTTCGCCTGACTTTTCCTCATTTGACCTCTTTATCTTGAGTCCAGGGCTTCCCAGGTGGTACAATGGTAAAGAATCTACCTGCCAGTGCGGGAGATCCCTGGGTCAGGAAGATCCCTGAAGAAGGAAATGACAATCCACCCTAGAATTCTTGCCTGGAGAATCCCATGGACCGAGGAGCCTGCTTGGCTACATGAAGTCCATGGAGTCGCAGAGTCAGATACAAGTGAGCAAGTTAACTTGCACACGCAAGTCTTGATTTCTGGTCTTTAAAAGGTGACTTTTTCTTCAACAACATTTAGGGAAAAAAACAACCCTAAGCACCGAAATGAGCATGACCTCTCTTATAACATGGTACTCAGACGCAGTGTCTGGGGAGGCAAGCTGATTCTGTCCAACTGCTTCCCTACAGAGGGTAAAGCCTCTGTGAGAATCCAGGAACGTGAAAAAGGCTGACAGGTCTAGGCTGTGCTTTATGGACTGGTGGATTGTGAGATGGGCAGAGGTGTAGGGGTGTGTAGGCGTGTGTGTGCAAGTGTGCAAAAGATGGGTAGAGGAGTGTGTGTGTGTGAGAGTTGGGCAGAGGGGCATGTGTGTGCATGCATGAGATGGGTAGAGGGGGGTGTGTGTGTGCACGTGTGAGATGGGTAGAGGGGTGTGTGTGTGTGTGAGAGAGATGAGTGGGTGTGGGGGTGTGTGTGTGTGGTGCGTGTGTGTGAAAGATGAGTGGGGGTGTGTGTGTGTGCATGAGATGGGTAGAGGGGTGTGTGTGTGTGTGAGAGATGAGTGGGGGTGTGTGTGTGAGAGATGAGTGGGGGTGTGTGTGTGCATGAGATGGGTAGAGGGGTGCGTGTGTGTGTGTGCGTGTGCATGCATGCACACCTACAGAGGTCCCAAGGGATCACATTGCTTCCCTCTCACTGCCTCCCTTAACCCATCGGTCAGGACAGCAGCTGGCATTTACTGAGCACCTGTCTACCAGCTATAAAATATTGCACTGTTTCATCCCTACAGTTTTGCGCAGTTTTCCCATCAGCAGCAGACAGAATACCCATTTCACAAACACAGAACTGAGCCTCATCGAGGCAGGCGACTGGTCTGCGATGCCACCCAGGAAACGCACGGGCTCCGCCCCGCCGGTGGAGAGCTGCCCCGTCAGCACCCTGCCCCCCGCACCTCTGCACAGCCTCTCGCGCCTGAACCCCTGGTACGCCCAGCGTGCTGCACAGGTCTCGGCGGCCCTCACACCCACGAGCCAGAGCCCTCAGAGGGGTGGCTGCTTCCCATTCGCGGTCCCAGCAGCTTTTGTACAAGCCCCCGAGTCTCCCACGGGCTTTCCGGGCCCCGGCGCGGTGCTCAAGGCTGATGACGTGCTGCTGAGCAGGACGAACGCTGCCCTGCGCCTGCAGAGCCCCGCGCTTGCAGGAGGAGACACAGAACAAGCAGAGCTGGGACAGAAGAGAAACGGGGCTGAGGCCTTGCGGACCGTGCGGCCAGAGTCCTGCGGCCACGCGGATGCGGAGCCGGACTGGCCCCGGAGGCCTGGACCAGAGCTGGAGGAAGGCCTGCTCTGGATTCTCCGTTCAAAAAAACCCGTGTGAACTCATCACACCTGCCCAGGGAGCGCTCTGTCAACAGCCTGGATAGAAAATAAATAGAAACACGAAATACATCGGTTTGGATTTAACAACAGAGAAGAGGAAGCGTGCGTCCGCCAGCAGCGCCGTCCACTGCAGCTGGCCCGGCCTTCGCGTTACTCAGGGGAGAGGCGGCTTCCTCCAGCCCCAGAGAGAGAAGCGAAAGGCCGCTCCTCTGCCTCCTTTTGACTTTCCCTTCTATCCGTGTCCTCGGGGCACCCGGAGACACAGCTGCTTCCCACCCCCCGACACACCACCCCACACCCAGCACAAGCCAGGGGAGAAGTCACACAAAAGGAAGTGATGGGGGCCTCCCTCCCCGCTGCTCGGGGACGAGGTCAGCAGCGGGACTCCTGCCTGCGGGTTTGTGTGACAGGCTGCGAGGGCCTGGAGCCCCAGGAGGCCCCCAACGGCAACGCCTCGTGGGGACCAGTCTTCTCTGCACGCGGCAGGCAGAGCAGAAGCGGCTCTGAAACGCTGAACAGGCAAGGACGTGAGTAAGTGTACAAAACGCCGAGCAGGGCCTAGAAGGGGACAGACATCTGAGCAAACATGCCCCCCCACGCACACAGATGCTGAAGCCACATTGCAAGTTCTTATATATATTTCAGAAGGACCTGTCCAGTGACTCTTTCTGACAGATTACTAAGAAAAGGTGACCAATCTGAATTAAGGACTTAAAATGTAGTTTTCGTCTTACTCATAAAATAGCATCGTAACCACAAAGACATCCTGCCTGGCTGGCAGAGTGATTTACGATGGGAGAGTTCACGTACAAATTCTCACATCCAGGTTCTCCTGACAGGCCGGGTGATCAGGCGACAGTGGGTCTGTAAAGCCAAGCAGAAGCTGAGACAGGGCGCCCTCCTCAGAAAGTGGGGCCCTTTCCCGGTCACCCTGGCCCATCCTCTGGGTGCCCCGTCCACGGCAGCCCACAAACCCTCACACTGCAGTGAAGGCGGAGCCAAGCAGCATCCCTCTAGAGTAAGGAAACGTCAAGGATTCTGGGTGCTGTGTTCCCACCTAGGCCCTCACTCGGAAGCAGCAGCTGGGCCGCTGGGACAGCGAGGCCATTGGGAGGCGGTGGGGGCGGCTGTGTAAGGGAGTAATGCCCTCCCCGGCCCGGCCCGGCCCCCAGGGACACTGCCCTCCGCTCGGTCTGTGGCCAGTTCAACCACAGGGCCGGGACTAAGGCCTCGAACGCCTTCATCCCATGCATTACGGCTCTCAATGGACTTTCTCGAAATGCTGAGACCGAGGACACACAGGCCTGAACCTCAGACGCCATGTGTCATCTGGACAGCTGGCCCCACCCCACCCCGCCCCACGCAAGAGGCAGAGAACTGAATTTCCCATATCAGCAGTTCCAGAGAACAGAGAGTCCACGGGGTAAAGTTCAAGTTTCCCAGAGAGATGTGGGGAAGCGGTTCTGCAGTCAGGGGCCAAGGCGCCCCTACCTAGGCACGACCTGGGCAAGGGCGAACCTCAGCCTGCCTGCAACAGCAGAGGCTGCTCGGCTGTCACCTATCATGCTGTCTAAGTCCTAAGACAAATTATGAAAGCAGCAAAGGGGAATTTATTTTAAAAAAGTGAGCTGTGTTTCTGAATCCTAACCAGACCACTGTTCAGAAAGACCACTCATCAGAGAATTATAGCTTCATCACATTGGTTCTTCCAATACAATACTGATAATGACTGCTACATTACTAGCGTTAACAGTAAGAACTTTTTAAGGCCAAGGGCTCATGTCTTCTTAGAGATAGACAGAGCAAGGAAGTATTCGAGCCAAGGCAAGAAAGTGCATTAAGGCACAAGTAACTTGCCTGTTAGCAACTTGCTCAAAGTCACATAGCTGACCAGGGGTCAAAACAGCTCTGCACCTCACACATGAATTTCAGAAATAAATAAAATTCAGAAGTCAAGAACACAGTAAACCCCAGTGAAGAGGAAACACAGAGATGAACCACTGTCGTTTACAGGCATACACACACGTACCTTGATATACACACACAAACAGATGCCAAGGTCATATTGCAAAAATTCTTGTTATAAATATTTCAGAAGGGTCTATCCAGTTAACTCTTTCTGGTAGATTATTAAGAAAAGGTGACCAGCCTGAATCACAGATTTAAAATGCAGTTTTCATCTTACTCATAAAACAGCTCAGTAACCACAAAGCAACCACTCACACATCAAATTTGTCTGGAGTTGAGTCAACACTCAATATCATCACCCTTGCATGGACCTTCCTTCCAACCAAGCCTGACTCCAGCGGAGCCCCGGGCACGTGGCGCCCTCTGGTGGCACACGCTTCCCCACAGCCCACGTGGAAACGGTCACCCTCTACAAGAGCTGAGAGCAGCGACCTCCAAACAGCTCCCACCCGGCCGCTCAGCTCAGCTGGATTTGCTTTCATTTTGCTTTTTTTTAGTAAATGCTCGCCATATACACACATTTATTCATAATTCTTATACGTTCGCTATAAAACTTAAACCAGAGTTGCTTACAGTGTAAACCCTTTTTAAATGTCACCTAAACAGACGTTCTAGTCGTTTCTTCTCACACACACCCCTGTCCCAACAGCTCATCTCAACCACCCACTCTGGAGGCAACCGTGTGAGACAGAACCAGAACCTTACAGTGAGACCGCTCAAGAACATCAGCCTCACTTCTGTCCTTGGTAAGACACCACGTTTTCTCCCTGAGAGGCCGGCTCGGCTGGCTGGATGAGGCATACAATCCGGCAGTGGGTCAGCTCGTTATTAGCAAGTTAAATGTCAGGCCAACCACGAAACTGAAGTGGCTCTGGAGGATCTGGTAAAATCCCCTCCAAGGAGCCACACCGTCTTGGCTCAAGACCTCGTGCAGGAAGCTCAGCAACCTGAAAGGACACCTTGAAGGTCGGGTGTCCCTACTGTCCCCGCAGACAGCTCACCTCTGAATTAACCAGTGGCGCGAGTGGTAACGAACCCGCCGGACCGTGCAGGAGACGTAAGAGATGCAGGTTCAGTCCCTGGGTCGGGAAGAGCCCCTGGAGAAGGACATGGCGACTGACTCCAGACTTCTTGCCTAGAGGACCCCATGGACAGAGGAGTCTGGCGGGCTACAGTCCACAGCGTCACCAGGAGTCGGACTCGAATGAAGGGACTTAGCGTGCATGTGTATTAAAATATCTTAGCACTCTTAAAGCCTTTTATCTAATAAAAAGTCTGTATTGCAAAGAGAGAGACTGTCAGGTCGCCACACCAAAAGACCACAGCGATACTCTAACCTGCGTCCACGGGCAGAATCGGGCAGACGCACCAGCAGCGTGCCCTACAGGCATAGCGAGGAGTTCCTACCGAGACTCGCTCATGCTGAGTCCGAACACACCCGGCCTAGACCTCGCTCCCAACATCCTGACTTGGCATCACAGTCAAGAACCTTATTTTTGAGAAGCAAGGCACTGACTTGCAAATTACCTTAAAAAAAAAAAGAATGGTAGGGCATGCGTGTGCGCTCAGCTGTATTTGCCTCTGTGCAGCCCCATGGACTGTAGCCCACCAGGCTCCTCTGTCCATGGAATTCTCCGCAAGAATACTGGAGTGGGCTGCTATCTCCTTCTCCAGGGGACCTTCCCAACCCAGGGATCGAACCCATGTCTCCTGTGTTTCCTGCATTGACAGGCAGATTCTTTACCACTGAGCCACCTGGGAAGGTATAAAGAGAGTAACCTGGAACAAATTCACATCACATGTAGGATAAAGGTTAACATAAATGTAGGATAAGGAGAAGTTTTTGGTTGTTGTTTTATCCCTTCTCCCCACCTATGCATTTTCAAAGCCTAGTATGAAAATCAAAGATCAGTCAACTATAATGTTCCTTCGTATATAGCACAGGGAAACACAGCCATTATTTTTTAACAACTTTAAATGGAGTAAAACACACAAAAATACTGAATCACTATGCTGTATACCTGAATCTAACTATAAATCAACTATATTTCAATCAAATTAAATTGAATGTTCCTTCGAGGTGGGTACCATGTGCTAAAACTGCATTCCTAGCGCTTCCACAACTTGGATATGCTATACATGCTTTACATGCATGTAGAAGCAGAGAAAACTTCTATTTCTCCCAAAATAAGGTTGAGAAAATATTACTGAAAATTCTATGTTACTAGAGTAGTTCAATAATGAGACGCTGATAGGAAAGCGTAAGATAAAAATGATCTGTGATGGCTAATTTCATGTGTCAACTTGCCTAAGTTATGGTTGCCAGTTTCCTGGTCAAACTGCAGTCTAAACAGTGCTGTGATGGTGTTTGTTTTTTTTTTTTTTTTTTTTGGTGAATAAATCAGTAAACTCTGAATAAAGCAGATTATCCTCCATAATGAGGGTGGAACTCATCCTATCAGTTGAAGGCTTTAAGAGAATAGAAAAAACAGTTTCCCTGTGTCTCCAGCCTGCTGGCCTTGCCCCACACATTTCAGACTTGTTAACCCCTACAAACATGTGAGTCAATACATTAAAATAAACATCTCTCTCGCCTTTATATTTTTACATACACACACACACACACACACACACACACACACACACACATAATTTCCTCTATTGGTTCTGTTTCTGTAGAGAATCCTGTCTAAATAACTGTCTACAGATTTTTCAAAGACCATGACCACAAATATTAATTCACTGCTCTCTTATATGCCAAATATTAAAACACATTCCCCCTAAATTAAAGCCAAACCATTATATCATGTACAATCAGATGAAGGATATTCCACTAACACCAAAATGGTAAGTGTGATGATAAAAGGGCTAAGAAAAAAATCTTCCCAACCAATATACTCAGACCAGCCCAATGGACATTTCATTTTAATAGTGGTAGGGAATTTTAGTCCAAAAGAATGATTTCACAGTGCAGATGTCTTGCAGGATATTACATACACGTCATAGAAAAGTGTAATTCAGTTAATTGCCAGAATTAACTGAATAAAAAGAAGAAAATATGCTAAGAAAATTAAAGGTGAAAAGAAGAAAAAAATATTAACTACCTCTTGGTTGTCTTTGTTTTGGTTTGCCCAGAAAATCTTATGATAAAGCGTCTCCATTGAATTGCTGGAATCAGTTCGGTCAAAACAGTGTCGATCCAATACCTCCAACGTGTGCAAAACCCGACTAATGGTGACCCCTAGATGCAGAAAGCAAGCAAGCAGTTAAGAAAGGCCAAACAAAACCAGAGCAGCATACTACAGAATCACCATCAGGTGTGACAAGAGGAATTTTAAGACATTATTATTCTCCGCATAAAAGAATCGCCAATGAAATCAAACCTGACGTTCTAGACAGCCCAGATCTAAAGGGCACAGACCGAAGAACGTCCCAAAACTCAGTAGGGAGCTCTGTCCAAAGCGTCCTTGTTCAGACTGAGGGCGGAGCACCCAGAATCAGAGACACGGCGTAAAACCCAACATTGAAAAGCGCTCCTCCCCCTGCTGGGCTCTGTACCTGCTGTTGACTCCTGGCACTTGTCAAAAGACCACCGGACTTCCACTGCACGGCCTCTCTGCTTTATCTGCTGTTCTACCTCATAAATCCTTGCCCGAACCTGAAAGATAATCACTTCTCATTAGCCTGTGCTTAGAAAGCCACGGCAGCTGTCTAAACCATGTCAGGGTTTTCCACGGAGGCAGAGCATCCCACAGTGAACCACAGTCTTGACTGCATTGTAGGAAATGCAGGCGGCTGCCCGAGAAGCGCATTTTAAAATTTACAAGTGCTGACTCTATGCCAGTGTTCAATGCTAAATGCTCACAAAAATAAATGCTTACCCAAAAAAATCGTTACAAGTGAAACATTTCCAGGACATCATAGAGAAAGGTCAAAGTTCTAAAAATACCATCTTTGAACCACTCTTCTATGTCTGAAAGCAACTAACCAAGTTTTATTAGGAAAACTGCTTGGTTTAAAAAGAAAAAAACAGAACTTTTATTTTAAATATTTGTCCCAGTCCTGTGGTTCAAGTTTCTTCAGTCTTTGAACCAAATAACCCAGTCCTAATAAAAATATATAATAGTTACTAAATACCCAGACTCCTAGCTCTATAGTATATGACTCTACTAACACATCGACTCTGATACATTAATATTAACCCTGAGTGTCGTGATCTTATACCAGAACCACCACCATAATTACCATCTGGGGGGCAAAAGTCTCTGCAAGAACAGCCCAGCAAGACGTTCAGAAGAAAAGGAACAATATGATGAACTTCTGCTGTTCACAGAGGCTATGACCTTCCCTCTTCACCCAGAGAGATGGAGATAGAGACGGGAAGGCCCCCAAGAAGCCAAGGCTGCTGCAACCAGGCTTGACCCACTGCGCCGTGATGCTGCTCAAGAGTGAACACACCCCTAGACCACCGTAACAGCAAGTCTACCTGCTGGTTGAAAGCCGTGTTTCCGCCCGGCATGGGGAGGCTGGAGGGGGCCACCTGTAGCAGATCCAGGGGCGAGCCTGGGTTCGCGCTCCTGCTGTCGTTCGTGGAGTAATTCCACACCAAGGCACTTGGGCAACAGAGAGTAACAGTCTGGATATAAAGTGGTAAAAGTCAGATGTTTAGAGGGAGGAAGAAAGTATCACAAAAGCTTAAGAGCTTTAAAAGAAAAAGGCATAGTTATGTTACAGTTTCCAACGAGTGTGCTTAAAACATGAACGTCTTTTCTTAACCCGTTCTCAACTTTTCAAATGGTGAGACAAAAAAATTATGACAGAATTATTCATTTCAATAGGCAAAAATACACCTGTTGAGAAATTAAGGAATGTCATAATTTATAAGCTAAATTTTAGTACAAGAAATCTAGGAAATTTAATAAAGATGCAATAAATTTTAAAATTGTCTCCTCAAACAATGTTTTTCATGCAATTAAAATATGTAATTTCTAAGGCTGTAAAATCTAAAAAGATTTTTATTTTTTTTTTACCTCTCAAATAACGGTGTGATATGTAGCCTCATAAACGCTGGGCAGGCAGCAACCCCGGACGGGGCCCAGGCGACACAGTTTTTCTATAAAAGCCAGTTAGCAAATGTTTTTTAAGGCTTTGGGGCCACCTAAGGTCCCTGTTACCTACGCTTCCTTTTGGCTTAAAGCAGTTTCTGTGACCAACTTACTCACACATCACAACCACCCCAGTGGGAGGAAGCAGTATTTCCCAACTGTTCCAAAGAGGAACGGAAGCCACAGAGGGGCTGAGCGGCCAGCCCAAGGGGGTTTCAGGCCTGGAATCACTACACTCACTAATCCTGACGATGGACTAAATATTATAGTTCTCATTAAACTGAGCACACAGTCTGTGCTGGACACTGTCGGGGAAGCGGCAGGGTAAGAGCTCTCACCAGCCCCCATCCACACGTGGGAAACAGAGGCTCAACGTGAAAGCCACCACCCAGCCGAGCAGAGGCTACGATCGGGGCGGTGATGACTCTGGAAGGCGTCTTCCCCACCATGCTCCTGTGCCTCTCAGCTACACCAGCTCAGAGAATGAATGCAGTCTTTCTCTTCTAGAATGCAAAGCTAATTATTGACAAACTAAACTCTGAGGCCCAGGAGACATCGTCATGGAAACCAGATGAAACTCAGGCCCTGAAGCCCCCCAGCAGGGGCACTGGTCTTCACTGGCCCACACCCCACTGCCTTCCTCCTCTCGTCTCCTGTCCACGGGGAACTAGTTCCCTGTGTTCTCAATTCCAAAGCCCCCGGTATTCAGGGCACCGATCCATCCAACAATCCTCCGCTCCTAGCCTCAGACTCCCCTCCACCAGTGTACCCTTAGCTTAGGAATACATTCAGGCTTGCCCATCAAAAAGCAAAAAAAAATTTTTTTTTTAATCTCCAGTCACCTAGCATCAAACTCTCTTCCCTTCACAGGAATGATTCTCAAATCTCCAACGTTCCTCGGCCCACACCTTAACATGACTCCTCACTATCATTCACTGACCATCTCAGCCACCATACCGTCAGACAGTCCCAGCCATCTCCTCATCAGACCTCTCCAATCACCTGGGCACTGCGCCCCACCCACTCCTCTAGAAACCTCCCGCACGTCCACAGAGACGGTCCCGCGTGGTGGTTACGAGTGTGGACTCCAGGTCCCCACTGGGTGCGATTTCCAGCTTCGCCTCTTACCTGCTGTGTGGCCTGTGCCACCATCTCATCATTCCTGTTACAGGAATGACATCGGCTCCTTTCTCAGAGGATGATTCTGAGAGCTAAATGATGCAATACACCTACATCTCAGAAGAGCGCCTAGAACATGATAAACGCTACCGTGTTTATCATTACAACTGAATTATAACTGATGAGACCACAACAGTCTCATCATCTCTGTTTCTGTAACAATACTCTCCCACCTCAATCTTCTCTCTCCAGCCTGGCCAAACCTCCCTGGTCACCTCTGGGACCTTCCCCCCTGCTACCTCTTACCTACTTGTTCCCTCAGGGCCACAGATCATCCCTCACTACTAATTCTTCAGGAGATTGCTCCCTCTCCAGGTCTTGACCAGCCAAGTGGCCCAAATCCTAAGTGGCCCAGTCTGTGGTCTGCCCCTGTCTTCAGAATCAGACATGCAACCATTTCTTGAACATATCAGTTGGAGATAGGATAGTTCAAAACTGAACTTACACAGACTCATCCAAACTGATTTTTCCCTTGTCGTTCTCTCCCCGAGGCTCCCCACTCCCAAAGACCTTCCCTGTATTGTGGCCAAAACAGTCTAACAAACCACACACTGACCATAAAACTCCCTGCATAAAACCTCCCGATGACATCCTAATTACAAGGCACTCAGGGGGTATTCTATCCCTGACGCCCAACACATCGCACACTTTATGTTCCAAGAAAGCCAACCTGCCCACAAGATGACTCATCAACCCTCCAGGCCTTTCTCCACACTGTTCCCTCTGCCAAGAACAGTCTACACCTTGCTTGGTTGGGTTTTTTTTAAACCAGTATGATGAGTGCTAGCCCGGACCACTTCTTTCAGAAAAGCTCCCTGAATTCTAGGCTGAAAAAGAAGTTCCACTTCTCAAATCAGTCCCGTGAGCATCCCTCCACCAACCTTCCCTCATCTCAGCACGTGGAATCTCAAAGCCCTTTACTAAGGAGCATGACACATTAGGAGCCCAAGAAACGTGAGCTGAACACTGACCTGTGAGCTCCCAGGTCTAGGACAGGGCGGTATCTCTCTCTTGGTAGCACTGGCCCAGCGGCTGACATGCTCCTGGACCACACAGCAATGATGCTGGGCAGCCAAACAGACTCTGAGAAAACCATTCAGATCTTAAACAGAGACAGAAGGCAACCATCTCAAGCTGCAGACTGAGAAAGCTACATAATGCTGCATGGAGAAGCTGTCTTCCCCAAAGAACAGTCACACAGCTGACTTATTCCACGGGTTCCCTGAACAATTTTTTCATCATAGAACAGACCCAATAAAGAACTGTGATAGCCATCGAGACAGAAGCAATGAATCCTCTCGCATTGTGATCCAACATAGGGATACAAGAACAGGAATCTTCCATCCATCAGTTATTTAGGCCAGGATAAAACTAGAGTTGTGACGTGGGGGTTGAAGCATCACCCCCAAGCCCGCTGTCTGCTGCACCGAATGTGGAGAAAAAGCAGGAAGGGCCGAGGACTTACCTGCAGCATGCAGCTAAGCCCATAAACCAGGGGGCCGTGCTGCGCGCAGGAAGCAAAGTCGGAGAAGGCCAGCTGCACGGGGCTCACGCCGGGGCCGGGGGGCCCGGGGCTGGGGGCCCCGAGGTTCGAGCCGTTTGGGCCCATCATCACATGGGGCGAGTGGGCGGCAAGGAGGCCGGGGCTGTCGCTCAGCAGCAACGCCAGGCGCCGGGCACAGAAGTAGGCGAGACGACGGGACAGGTAGGCCGACTGGACAAACTCATCTGAATACTGGGAACACAAGGACACCGGCCTTCAGTCACGCTCCGGCTGCTCGGTGAGATGACCATCACCACCCAGGCTTCTCACCATCACAGACAAAATCAAAAGCTTTCAGAAGGACTAATACAGACCCGTGCTGTCCAACAGAAATATAATGCAAGCCACACGTGTGATTTTAAATTTTCTAGTATCCATTGCAGGGGGTGGGGGGAACGCACACACAGATAAAATTAAAAGAAGGATGTATTTTATTTGGCTCACTATACCTAAATCTAAAATGCTATCATTTCCACACGTTATCAACACAAAAGTATTAGCGAGGTATTATATACCCCTTTTTCCATACCAGGTCTGAAGCCTGGCGGGCACTTTAAACAAAGAGCACATCGCAATGTGAACTGGTCACAGTTCAAGGGCGCACAGGTCACAGGGGCTAGCAGCTACTAGAGCGGCCAGCGCAGGTACAGACGTCTCGGGGAAGACAGATCACTAGCGTGGTGTGGTCTCTGGAAGGGACTGGCTACTTTTCACTGGACACTCTTTCATATGGCCTGAATGGTCAAATACATCAATTACTTTTCCAGGAATTTTTCTTTAAATAAATTTCATCCAGATAGCCTAAATTTTAACACATCTTAGGACAGTCATGAAAATAGGATGTTCCCACCCCCAGGGGCTCAAAGAATATTAAAAGAATGTATAAGACCCTCTGTATCCCTAAACAGAGATCAATGGGGTTTGTTCTCACAGGGATCTACGTGAAGGAGACAGTATTTAAAGAGCTGTTTGCTCAGCTCAGGGACGAGGGAAATTCATGTGAGTGAGAATACTTGAAAGGGACACGTGGCTAGTACAAGTGACCTTTACAACTAACACGAAAGCCTCTTATCACTTCGAGTGTTGCAGCATCAAGATCATTCCTCCTTCCATTTCAAAAAAGCCACCTCTACTTACCTCTTCATTCTTAGCAGACTCATTCCTTGCCCATAAAATCAATTGGCTCATGATTACATGTACTATACCTGCAGCATTAGTGGTAATAAGAGTTTAAGAAGATCATCATCCATTGGTCTGATCTTTTCTAACACATCCAAGATCCATGTCAAATATTCGTGCTTTTCCAGCATTCCTTCCTTAGATGAACAAAGAAAAATTACACTGATAATGTTAAAGCAAAATCAACTAAAATTCAAAAAAAAAAAAAAAACCACACACTCTTTTCTTTATGTGTAAGTGTAATTTTACTATTGTTTTCCTTGTTGCAAAGCAGTCTCATTGATGAAAGTTCAAATTCTGAAGAAAGAAAGTAACTGGTGTTATTTTGCACAGTTGGTTTGGAGTTTGGTTGTTTTTGCATACCTGCCTTATTCTAAATTGATAAAAATTAATTCCTACAAGAAAGAAAATTTGGAAGCATTCAGATTCCCAGGGCATGTCAAGTGCCTGGCTAGATTTCAGTGTACTAAGAACCCACGGTACACTGCGTGCTGCAGTCCATGGGGTCCAAAAGCCAGACACGACTAAGCGACCGAACTGAACTGATGAACTCGCACTCACAGGCGGAAACTTGGCCAATGCTGATCATTACAAAGCACAAAAGCGCCTATCATACCATCATCTCCAGAAGAGGCTGAAAACCCCATCAGATCCAAGGCCCTCTAGGGGCCTCTTTCACTGCCCTAAAAGGAATTTCAGACAACATAACCCACCTACAAAATATAACTTTAAAAACCAACATAATGGCCTACAAGAAGTGAAAGGAATTTATAATAAAATGACATATAAACTTCTGACATAACCACACTAAAAACAACATGTCCACAGATTTCCAAAATGCTCCACAGGGTTGGTGTAGTCCCCCTTAAGATAAGCACTGCTAACGTTTTCATCCACTGCCTTCACATACACACACACACACACAAATATACACTTTGTTATGACATTCCATGTACACATATATTTAATGGCATATTATAGCTTTATATTATGATTTACATCATAAAAGAGTCAAGACAGAAACAAATGAGCTAAATGGGAAAGAAATCCAAAAAAGAGATATATATATTTGTGTGTGTGTGTGTGTGTGTATCTGTGTGTGTGTCTGTGTGTGTGTCTGTGTGTGTGTGTGTCTGTGTGTGTGTCTGTGTGTGTCTGTGTCTGTGTCTGTGTGTGTGTGTGTGTGTGTCTGTGTGTGTCTGTGTCTGTGTGTGTGTGTGTGTGTGTCTCTGTGTGTGTGTGTGTCTGTGTGTGTGTGTGTGTGTGTGTGTGTGTGTGTGTGTGTGTGAGAGAGAAGCTGATTCACTTGCCGGACTGTAGAAACACAACACTGTAAAGAATCAGTCTCCAATAAAATGCAAGACAAACAAAGACAGCAACGAAAAGCTACGCCTTCTGGGAAGGTCACTGAAGCGTCCATGGTCACTCCGGTAGCAATCTCAGTGGTCAGGATGAAGCCCTATTTTGTTCCCAGCAGCTCCGATATATCCATGGACCGTATAACCAGCGGTCCACTACCATGATGATTGACAATTCATTTAAAAATACACTGCGAAGTTACTGTTTCTATATTTAAAACATAACACTGACACCACATTCATATCAAAGCATTCACTTATTGTTAATTTCTTTTCTTTTTTGTCTGCGCCAAGGGATCTTAGTTCCCCAACCAGGGATCAAACTCGGGTCCTGGCAGTGAAAGTAAGGGGTCCTACCCACTGGGCCACCAGAGAACTCCCCTTACGGATGATTTTTTAAATATTTCAGCTAACAGTTTAGCTACAGGAAAAAGTACAATTTAAAATTATCATACCAATAAAGTACACTTCATGTTAAAGAGATAAATAAAATGGAACTTTGCATTAAGGATTAAGAGATGCTGAATGCAAGGTTCAAAAAAAGAATCTTCATAAGCATGACTTCCAAGGATGACATAATGTTCATCCTCAAGATGCTTCTGTTATGCACCTGTACCCTTATTTCTGCACACAAATGTCTGCACACATATACACTCCAGTCAGTTTCACATTTCAGATTACAATGAATTAAAATATAATGAACTTTTAAATGTTAACATTAAAGTTAGATTCATCAGTTTAGAGCCTAACTGCTTCCTATAAAGGAGATACTGATTTCCATGTTCCTAAAAAATAATCATTCAAAAATACTAAGCGTGCTTAGAGACACTTTTTCAAAGATGCAGGCTGAATCCTCAGCTCAATAAAAGCTCAGAGCAGGCAGCGAAGGTGTGCTCTGCTAAATGAAATTAGGATTTGTAAGCATTTTTTTTTAACTGATTTAAACTAACAAAGCTACCTCCCAAAAGACTAGGCTGTTTCCTACTTTGAGCTCTTAGAAAAAGTTGCTTACCACCTGGAAATTATAATTAAAGTTCTAAGGGTTGAAATATAGAAAAGCACACATCCTTTCTACCCACCCCATCACAATAACAGGTCATAAAAGTCTATGCTGACAATACAACTGCAGCTGAATACATCCTTCCTTCCTTCTCAGCAAGAGTAAAGCCTGAGGCAGATAACAGCGCAGGTGCCACCTTCTGGCCAGCATGGTGTACGTCAGGGTCTCAGGATGGGAGTTTCAATCAGTCCTCAATGTCTTACCATCCTCCCAACCCTATTTTAAACTGCAGCCAAACAAAATTAAGATGACCTTTCCACAGAATAACTAAGCTCTAAAGAAAATCTATGATAACACAGGAGGCATCAACATAAAAAATTCTTTGAATAAATATCTCCAATTTCTGCAAAATTACATGGCTTGGGAGGATTACATTTAATAGTGCCCTTATAAGCCAATTAATGGCATTAAAAGAGCTGACATCACTGAATGTTGGCGATCAATACGTTTAATAGGAAGCTGTCCTCTCGGGGCAAACATGTTACCTTTAACACAAATTCAGAGTTATGCTGGACGGCTTTCTTTGAATGCACTAGTTCATATGATGACAAAATGTATCGTCCCCCCCCCCCCAAAACGAAAGTGTAAGGAACTTGCTCTCAGCCTTGAGTTCCGGAGGAGGCTTACCTGGAACATGTGGAATGCCAACTTTTCGTTGTACTCCCACTGCCTCATGGCCTGCTCCACGTCGGGCGGCACGGGGACAGGGCCATCGCCCGCGCTGGAAGCCAGGTGGTAGAAGTCGGAAATCTTGGCCAACTGCTCGCGGAGGTACCTGGTAGATATCTGCGTCCACTCTGCATTTTTTTTTAAAAAAAGAAGTCATTTCCAGATACAGTGAATGTAAGATCTACTTTTCCTCCCTGTTTCTGGTTATCTTAAGCGTGTACTTAGAAAACGACAATCTATTACCCACAAATGGCTTTGGCAAACATACACAAGCGCTGCTCGGAAGCACGCCCGTGCCATCGCCCTCAGGTGATGCGCGCGGGTGTAACGCGCCCGCCCGTGGCCAGCTCGCCCCGCCTGCCTCTGGGACCCCAGGCCTAGGGGAAGAGGCGTCCACATCGAAGCTAAAAACGTCAGAGGCACAAGCAGGAAGTACAACAGTGGAGGTGAGCGATTCAAGAATCGTAACTCAGGACTCAGACAAGAGATTTGTGGCTGCCAAGCCGGGGAGGGGGTGCGTGCGGAAGGGATGTATTAGCAGTTTGGGGTTAGCAGATGCAAACTACTATATATGCAGAATGGATAAACAAGGTCTTACTGTATAGTACAGGGAACTATATTCAATATCCTGTGATAAACCAGAAGGGAAAAGAATGTGGCGGGGGCGGGGGGGGAGCTTTCCCAGTAGCTCAGACAGTAAAGAATCCACCTGCAATGCAGGAGACCTGGGTTCAATTCCCGGGTCGGGAGAAGGGCATGGCAACCCACTCCTTCTTGCCTGAAGAATTCATGGACAGAGGAGCCTGGCGGGCTACAGTCCATGGGGTCGCAGCGTCAGACACAACTGAGTGATTAACACTTCATATATAAATAACTGAGTCACTATGCTGTACGCAGAAATTAACAACATTGTAAATCAAACTATACTTCAATAAAACTTTTTTAAAACAAATTTTTTTTAAAAACAGTACTCGTCCAAAAAAATCCAAAATTCCCCAAATGCAGTTCTCTTAAGGCAGTTTTCAGGCCCCAGGGCATGGTTCAAACGTGCCTGATTAAGGGGTGTTCTGTGCCTGCCCGTCTTAGGAGGACTGGCCGCCCCCAGAGGCCAGCGCTCCCACCTGCACTGCCCAGGCGCCACCCCTGCCAGGGACACCAGAGGGCCCCTCGGACAACCGTCTGGGCCTCCAGTCATCTGCGCCCCCAAACAACACAAGATGCCTCAGGCCTCAGCCAGAGAGAGCAGTGAGCGACAAAAGGCAGGAGACTGGGAAGGAAACAGAAAATGCAGCACTGAAAAAAAAAATCGCTAAATTACTCAAAAGTATCTGCCACAGGGGCACAAATTAAATCAATGTGTTGCCTTTGGCAACCATGAGAGATATGGTGCCAACTTTAGCCCACTCTGTGGATGAAAATGTAATAATTGGATGCTCACAGCCAAATTTCCCCAAGGATTAGTGAAACAGCATTTCGAAAGAAATCCTCCTCCTGAAACATCACCACACAATGCTGTTTTCTCATTATTTCAGCAATAAGTTCTCCAACCTTCTCAATTTTAAAGGAACCTATTCTAACACAAGTAAGAGTAGAAATAAACATCTGTTAGAAATTGAGTGTTTTGTTTTTATTTTTTAAGCACTACTAAAATTACTTGACAACAGAACCCAGAGATAACTACTGTTAGGTTTTGGTTGAAACTACTTATTCTAATTGTGTCTTATTTAAAATTGAAATTCAAATGCACACGTTAAGGAAGCATTGCTTCAGTAATCAGCCAATGCCAAAAGATGAACAGACACTAGGTCAACATTCTGTTCCTAGTATAATCGTCTGTCAGAAAGCACCATCAATAACATATTATTGCTAAAATTACGCCTTCGTCATTAAAAAAATAAATAAATAAATTATTAGTGTCATCCTTTTCTGGTGCCCCTGTTATGGACTAATCATCTCACGGCTCCCACTTGTTCAACAAAACAAAATGCCAACCAGCAGACGAGACCAGTTTAGCTTAGCTATAATAAGCAAAAACAAAAATAACAAGGATCCGAATCCTAGCTTTTGTGTGCCAAGCCTTGCTATTAACTCACTCTCAGTATGGTCCTATTCTCAATACTCAGAATAGTTTAGCCTCAAGAGCTAAGAATAACACACATACTCACACACCCCCTACTTTTTGTCTCGGGTATGTTTTCCTTTCAAGATTGTTTTTATTAAAATATGGAAGAAACACACGCTCACTATAGGAGATTTTTAATGTGAATATGCCTAGAAAAAAATCTCAATCATTTAATAGCTTTATATCTTTTCAGGTTTTCTCCTTCTTGTGTGCTTGATTGTTTATATTAAACATAAATGCATCTTTTTAGAAAACTGCTGAAGATATTACTCCACAATTTGAATACCTTTAAAAATTCAAACAATTCAAATATAGACCTCTGGGTCATATATTCTAACTTCACCGTATTTAACTGATGTTAAGCTATCATATCAACAAGACAGATTTGGAGATCTGGGCCCTAAGACAGTCTAGTGTGAACTAGTATAAAAATTAGGATGCACACAAAATTTTCATTAAAAATTAAAAATAAAAAATGGCCACAAGTACTATACTCTTCAAAATTATTCGGATTCACTAGCCCCTCTCAAGCTGAGTTAGGACTGGTCATTCAAAGAAAGAAATGAGGGCAGCAGTGGCAAGAAACAGTGGTTCTCGGGCCTGCAGGCAGACGCCATCCCCGGGGGCGGGCGCGGCGGCTTTCACCAAAGGCCAGTATCTTCAGCCCCGTCCCATCAGATGCTGGCTTAACTGGTCTGCAGTGTGGACTCAGTTCTAAGTGATACCAAGAAAACAGGAATGGCTAGAGATCTTAAGGAAGATGGTTGGGGGAGGGAGGTGGGGAGGTTTCAAAGGTAGAAAGGATGCGGAGAGTGAGGAAGGAAGCTGCTTTGAAAATGCACCAGTTCAAAAACCCTGAGGCTATGGCCACATCTCTAGTTCGCTGATGTCAAGTATAACTCAAGGCCACAAAGTCAGACTATTAGAAAGTTTACAAACATGAATGTTACTGAGAGTGGGGTCAGGGGTCAGTGTCTAAAAGAATGACCGACCCATCCTTCTGACGCTGCCCTCCCTAACATCCCGTAGCCACTGTTTTCTGCTGACGCCTCAGCCCCAAACAGGAGGGGTCTCAGGCCATGCAGTTCACCCTGCGGGAGCCCATCGGCTAACCAATCCAGGAGCTGTGGGCACAATTCAAGCTCTCACAGGTAAAGCAGAAGAACAAAGGTGTGAGATGCTCCACGCCAGTACCTGCAAATATGCGAATTGATAAATACAATACATAATAGGGGAGAACAGAGAGATGTCAAGTTACATTAAAAATGACCCCCGAGGGCCTGGAACACTTGCAGTATTCCTAAGAGAACTGGGAGCTCAGCAGAGGACGAGCATTCACCCTGGGGGCAAACATAGAGGACCCCAAACACAACAACGCTGGTGCAGAAGTGTCTTGGCAGCGTGACCCTGCAGAGGAGCAACACAGGGCCACACGGAGGGTTACCAGCAGAGTGACCTTCGGCAGAGGTCGGCCCGGGTCCACACGCTAGCTCCACCCGAGCCGTGAGCAAGGCACCTGGCCTCCACCCAATCTCAACCTCAGCTCTACAACAGAGCCCAATAATACACCCAGGTCAGTAACTGCCAGACGAGTTACTTCACACAGTGCGTGCATCACAGAAGTTGATCAATAAGTGGCCATCATCATCATCATCAGTACCCATCATTACTGGGATGAAAAGTTTTTAGAAAGGAAACTAAAGGTTAGGCCGTGACTGTTGCTGTCAGGCCCTGCTTCTACCTCAGCTGAGCTGCAACGCCTAACCTAACACTCTATGGAATCAATCACTGTCAATTTCATGGTTCCAAAACCTTCAATGGATCTGCAATCCTTAATTAAGGTCAAACTCCTTAGCTGGGAATAAAATCATTTCAAATACTATCCAACATGATCTGCTCTGCTCGGGGCTCAAGGTGCTTCTCTCTCACATCTGTGATGCTCTGTGACAGGACCTTCCCCAGTCACCTGTGACTGTCTGTGGGCCCAGTTCAAATGTCACAACTCTCACGCAGCCTTCTCAAGTCTCTGGACACCACGCCACCGCCTGGCAGGGATCACACTCTGATGTTGTAGAATTCCCTCCATCTTTCATCCCCATGCCTTACATACTCAAGACCTAAGTACTGACTTCAATCAACATACTGTAAGGTCCTCTCAAAATTAAGCTACTAAATCAAGCTCCTTCCCCATCATTCTGTCTCCCAAATCTTCATAAAAACATCTCCATTTTCTAGTTTAAACCTATCACAGCAGACCTAGAAGGTTTCAAATACCACTGTGGGGAACACGCCAAGTTCCCTCTCTAGCACACTTGGTCTTTATGCATCTGTTAGTCGCATGCTACAAAAGGCCCATGCAAATACACAACTTTTCATTCTTTTTAATGAACTTCCATTAAGTATAGTATAAATATAAAACATATACACATACACCCTAATAAATAACATACATATAAAAATATATATGTCCTTTAATTTTGTGAAAGTTTCTTTTCCTTACTACATTCTTTCCTTTTATCAGAATGAGTGGGAACCCACTATGTAAAGCAGACAGCAACAAAGATCGCTTTGTAAAAACTCCAGCCAAGTCCAGAGATGAAGGTGCACATCTTTAAAGTGACCCACTGGAATTCAGACTTAACGTCAAAGATGACAGGCTCAATGGAAAAACCTATATCCTCAAACCTTCTCCCTGAAGCTATCCCACTACTATAAAAGGTTCTTGCTTGCCCATGGGAGGAACAGACTGCTTCTCAACACTGCAGAATGTAGAGGATTTAACTAGCCCAACTTAGGTGCAAATCTGCCTGGTACAGACCGATGGGAGAGTGGGGAGGGGGTTGAGATGGGGAGGAAAGAAGCTCAATATATACAAGACGGCGCACAGTCCACTTGAAAGAAAAAGAGCGCTAGGTCGTGTCCGACTCCTGCGACCCCGTGGACTGTAGACTGCCAGGCTCCTCTGTCAGTGGGAGTCTCCCATGAACACTGGAGTGGGTTGCCATTTTCTTCTCCAGGGCATCTTCCCGACCCAGGAATCGAAACCACGTCTCCCACATTGCAGGCGGATTCTTTACCAACTGAGCTACGCGGGAAGCCCTATACACACACTCGTGAACTCCCAATAAAAGACTGAAAGATTTTTTTCACTTTGTTGTTAAAATGCTTTCTTGATCAAAGGATACCATCAACAAATACTCATAAATGGGAAGAAAATGTCTGCAAATCATTTATCTGATAAAGGACTTGGATCGAGAGTATATAATAAATGATTACAACTCAATAATAAAGCAATTTACTAATCCATTTTTTTGAATGGGTAAAGGAGCTAAATCGACATTTCTCCAAAGAATATAGACAAATGATCGATAAGCTCATGAAAATATGCTCAACATCATGAGCCACCAGAGAAATGTGAATCAAAACGACAATAAGGCACCATGAGGACACTTACAGAGGCCACCCAGGTGGCGCCACTGTGAAGAATCTGTCCGCCAGGGCGGGAGGTGCAAGCGACGTGGGACGTGGGTTCGATCCCTGGGTCAGAAAGATCCCCTGGATTGGGAAATGGCAGCCCACCCCAGTATTCTGGCCTGGTGGGGCAGCAAGAGTCCCACACAACTCGGTGACTGAACAACAGGATAGTACAAGGTCGACAATACCAGCTTTTTGGTGAGGATGAAACTAGACTCCTCACACACTGCTGGTGGGAATGTAAAATGATGTAGCTACTGTGGAAAATGGTTCGGCAATTTCTCAAAGGATTGGACACAGAGTTATCATGTAACCCAAAGTCCACAAGTAGCCATAAACCCAAGAGAAATGAAAACGCATGTCCACACAAAGACCTGTACACATTCGTAGCAGCACAGCTCATATGAGCCAAAAAGTGAAAGCAACTCAAATGTCCATCAACTGGTAAGTAAATTTTGTTGCTGTTCAATCACTAAGCTGTGTCCAACTTTGTAATTCCATGGACTACAGCATACCAGGCTTCCCTGGCCTTCAATATCTCCAGGAGCTTGCTCAAACTCACGTCCATGGAGTCAGTGATGCCATCCAACCATCTCATCCTGTTACCTCCTTCTCCTTTTGCTCTCAATCTTTCCCAACATCAGGGTCTGTTCTAATGAGTCATCTCTTCGCTTTAAGTGGCCGAAGTATTGGAGAGTCAGCTTCAGCATCAGTCCTTCCAATGAATATTCAGGGTTGATTTCCTTTAGGATTGACTGGTTTGATTTCCTTGCTGTCCAAGGGACTCTCAAGAGTCTTCTCCACCACCACAGCAGGAAAGCATGAATTTTTCAGCTCTCAGCCTTCTTTATGGTCCAACTCTCACATTCGAAAAATAAAATATCTTCTATGCATAGAATGGAATATCATTCAGCTACATAATGTCATGAACTACTGAAACACACTACAACATGCATGAACATAATACTGCATAACTGACAGACACCTGTCTCAAAGAACCACATAAGTTATGACTCCAGTTAGATGAAATGTCCAGAACAGGCACATCTACAGGGCTGAGGGGAGTTGAGGGGAAATGCGGAGTGACTGCTGATGGTTACAAGATTCCTTCCAGGGTGACAAAAGAATTCAAGACGCTAATGATGGTTTCACAACTCTGTAAACACATGAAAAACTTCTAAATTGCACATTTTAAATGAACTGCAAAATAGCAAAAATTACATCTCAATAAAGCTATTATATAATTCTTAATGTTTTCTTGAAATACTTTACTACAAATAAAAATCCAGCATTTCATGAAGTATAAAAAAAAAAAAAAAAAAAAAAAAGACGACTATCCCACACTGATAAAAAGCAGTCTGCTATGGGACGTCCCTGGTGGTGCAGTGGATAAAAACTCACCTGGCAATGCATGGGACACAGGTTCAACCCCTGGTCTGGGAAGATCCCACATGCTGCGGGGCAACTAAAGCGCACACACCACAACCGCTGACGTCTGTGGGCCAAGAGCCTGCGCTCTGCGGCGAGAGGAGCCCCCACTCACAACCAGAGAAGGTCCACACAGAGCAATAAAGACCCAGTGCAACCAAAAACAGATAAAAAAAACCTTTTAAGAGTAGCCCACTCTGATCTGATATGGCTTTACGGGGGCAGGGGAGCGGGAAGGAGAATAAGGGTAGAAGTAACAGTGACCAAGAGTGAAGGTGGTCTGGAATTCCCATCTCTTGTTGAATTTTCCACAGTTTGCTGTAATCCACAAGTCAAAGGCTTGAGCGCAGTCAACGAAGCAAAAGTGGATGTTTTTCTGGAATTCTCTTGATCCAAGGGATTTGGCAATTTGCTCCCTGGTCCCTCTGCCTTTTTTAAAGCCAGCTTGAACATCTGGAAGTTCACGGTTCACGTACTGTTGAAGCCTGGCTTGGAGAATTTTGAGCATTACTTTGCTAGCGTGTGAGATGAGTGCAATTGTGCGGTAGTTTAAACATTCTTTGGCATTGCCTTTCTTTGGAATTGGAAACCTGTATGCAAGGCAACAATTAGAATCAGACATGGAACAACAGACTGGTTCCAAATCAGGAGAGGAGTAAATCAAGGCTGTATGTTTTCATCCTGCTTATTTAACTTTTATGCAGAGTTCAGTTCAGTTCAGTTACTCAATCGTGTCCGACTCTTTGTAACCCCACAGACTGCAGCATGCCAGGCCTCCCAGACCATCACCAACTCCCGGAGTTTACCCAAACTCATGTCCATTGAGTCAGTGATGCCATCCAACCATCTGCTGCCCCCTTCTCGTCCCGCCTTCAATCTTTCCCAGCATCAGGGTCTTTTCAAATGAGTCAGCTCTTTGCATCAGGTAGCCAAAGTATTGGAGTTTAAGCCTCAGCATCAGTCCTTCCAATGAACACCCAGGACTGATCTCCTTTAGGATGGACTGGTTGGATCTCCTTGCAGTCCAAGGGACTCTCAAGAGTCTTCTCCAACACCATAGTTCCAAAGCATCAATTCTTCAGCACTCAGCTTTCTTCACAGTCCAACTCTCACATCCACACATGACCACTGGAAAAACCATAGCCTTGACTAGACAGATCTTTGTTGGCAAAGTAATGTCTCTGCTCTTTAACATGCTGTCTAGATTGGTCATAACTTTTCAAGGAGTAAGTGTCTTTTAATTTCATAGCTGCAGTCACTGTCTGCAGTGATTTTAGATTAGAGTCCCCCCAAAATAAAATCTGCCACTGTTTCCCCATGTATTTGCCATGAAGTGATGGGACCGGATGCCATGATGTTAGTTTTCTGAATGTTGAGTTTTAAGCCAAGTTTTTCCCTCTCCTCTTTCACTTTCATCAAGAGGCTCTTTGCATCTTCACTTTCTGCCATAAGGGTGCTATCATCTGCATATCTGAGGTTACTGATATTTCTCCTGGCAATCTTGAATCCAGCTTGTGCTTCTTCTAGCCCAGCGTTTCTTATGATGTACTCTGCATAGAAGTTAAATAAGCAGGGAGACAATATACAGCCTTGACATACTCCTTTTCCTATTTGGAACCAGTCTGTTGTTCCAAGTCCAGTCCTAACTGTTGCTTCCTGACCTGCACACAGCTTTCTCAAGAAGCAGGTCAGGTGGTCTGGTATTTCCATCTCTTTCAGAATTTTCCACAGTTTATTGTGATCCACACAATCAAAGGTTTTGGCATAGTCAATAAAGCAGAAATAGATGTTTTTCTGGAACTCTCTTGCTTTTTCGATGATCTAGTGTTTGTTGGCAATTTGATCTCTGGTTTCTCTGCCTTTTTTAAATCCAGCTTGAATATCTCGAAGTTCACGGTTCATGTACTGCTGAGGCCTGGCTTGGAGAATTTTGAGCATTACTTTGCTAGCATGTGAGATGAGTGCAATTGTGCGGTAGTTTGAGCATTCTTTGGCACTGCCTTTCTTTGGGATTGGAACGAAAACTGACCTTTACCAGTCCTGTGGCCACTGCCGAGTTTTCCAAATTTGCTGGCATATTGAGTGCAGCACTTTCACAGCATTATCAGAGTTATGCATCATCAGCATTATGCAGAGTATATCATGTGAAACACTGGGCTGGATGAATCACAAGCTGGAATCAAGATTGCCGGGAGAAATATCAATAACCTCAGATATGCAGATGACACCACCCTTATGGCAGAAAGTGAAGAGGAACTAAACAGCCTCTTGATGAAAGTGAAAGAGGAGAGTGAAAAAGCTGGCTTAAAGCTGAACATTCAGAAAACTAACATCATGGCATCTGGTCCCATCACTTCATGGCAAATAGATGGGGAAACAGTGGAAACAGTAGCTGACTTTATTTTAGGGGGCTCCAAAATCACTGCAGATGGTGACTGCAGCCATGAAATTAAAAGATGCTTACTCCTTGGAAGGAAAGTTATGACCATCCTAGACAGCATATTAAAAAGCATTACTTTGTCAACAAAGGTCCATCTAATCAAGGCTTTGGTTTTTCCAGGAGTCATGTATGGGTGTGAGAGTTGAACTATAAAGAAAGCTGAGCACCAAAAAATTGATGCTTTGAACTGTGGTGTTGGAGAAGACTCTTGAGAATCCCTTGGACTACAGGGAGATCCAACCAGTCCCTCCTAAAGGAGATCAGTCCTGGGTGTCCATTGGAAGGACTGATGTTGAAGCTGAAGCTCCAATACTTTGACCACCTGATGCAAAGAGCTGACTCATTTGAAAAAACCCTGGTGCTGAAAAACACTGAAGGCAGGAGGAGAAGGGGACGACAGGCCAAGATGGTTGGACGGCACCACTGAGTCAACGGACATAAGTTTGCGCAAGTTCCAGGAGATGGTGAAGGACAGGGAAGCCTGGAGTGCTGCAGTCCATGGGGTCACAAAGAGTCATACACGGCTGAGCAGCTGAACAACAATAGAGTGAAGGGGTAAACCTGGGCGACGGTTAGTAGGGACTTTATTACATCCTCCTATATTTTTCTACGTTCGAAATGCCCACAACAAAAGGCTTTAAAAAGTTAATCAGTTGAATTCTATAAAATGACTCACAGAAAACCCAAAATCCCCCACTCAGCCACTGCTTACTTGGGGAACGAAAGGGGAAATCAGCGTGCTGATCAGCAGCCTGGATAAAGAATAGCCTCAGTGAAAACTGCTGTCTCAGGCTGACGTGTGAGCAAAGGAAAGTCAGCCCACTGGCTGGAATGCTGGTTCTGCGGAATGGTCGCTAGTGAACGGAAAAGCGGGGAAAATGGGGTGGCCGTGGGGGTGGCAGATGACATGTGGGGTGCAGTAAGTTACCGGAACTTTTTTTTGGTCACCAAGTTTTTTTCTTGGTTTTTGTGTTCTTGCTGTTGTTAGTCGAACTGTGAGGCTTGTGGGACCTCGGTTCCTCAACCGGGGCTGGAACCTCGGGCCCTGGCAGAGACAGCCCCCAGTCTTAGCCACTGGACCCCGCCAGGGAAGTCCCTGAAACTTTTTCTTATGCTTCAAAAGCTTTTCCTTTCACTCAGAACTACCTGTAGGACACTGGTGCTGAGCGGCAAATAGCGAGTATCTGGTTTTGTCTGGATGAGTAATTTTACCGTGTTATTTTTAACGGGCTATTTCTCTCTGGGTTTATTTACTGGCAATGACGCTAAGTACTGTTACTTGGCGATGAAGGTGACAACTCAAAATAAAATAAAAATTACGGGGGATTTCACAGGTGGTCCAGTGGTTAAGACTCTGTGCTTCCACTGCAGGCGGCCCGAGTTCCATCCCTAATCAGGGAACTAAGATCCCATATGCCACACCATGTGGCAAAAATATATGTATATGGGCATGTGGCAGCAAACACTAAATGTCTACAAGGGCCGGAAGCTCCCCTGGGGCCTGGAGCTATGAAGCCGAGATGAAAGCAGTCCCCACCTCAGTGATTCATCCTTGAGGTAACCCAAGGTCCCAGACACGGACAGCAACGAGCTAAGCGGCCTGACGTGCCGTGGGACAACGGGAAGCAAACACAGGGCTGTTTCGGCCCAGTCCTGACGGAACGTGGGGCTTCCCAGGCGGCGCTCTGAAGTGTTAGCTACTCGGTTGTGCCCGACTCTTTGGAACCCCGTGGGCTGCAGCCCGCCAGGCTCCTCTGTCCATGGAACTTTCCAGGCCAGAACACTGGAGTGGTTGCCATTCCCTTCTCCAGGCGATCTTCCCAACCTGGGTCTCCTGCATCGCATTCTTTACCTAAAGACTCTGCCTGCCAATTCAGGAGATGCAAGAGATGTTGAGCTCGATCCCTGGATCAGGACGATCCCCTGGAACGGGAAAGGGCACCCTACTCTAGCATTCTTGCCTGGAAAATTCCATGGGCAGAGGAGCAGTCAACCCTAAAGGAAATCAATCCTGAAAATTCACTGGAAGGATTGATGCTGAAGCTGAAGCTCTAATACTTTGGCCACCTGACACAAAGAGCCAACCAAGTGGAAAAGACCCTGATTCGGGAAAAGACAGAGGACAGGAGGAGAAGGGGACGACAGAGGATGAGATGGTTGGATGACACCAACTCAGTGGACATCACACGTTCGAGCAAACTCCAGGAGAGGATGAAGCAGAGGGAAGACTGGCATGCTGCAGTCCGTGGGGCGCAGAGAGCCGGACACGCCTGAGCAGCTGAACTTCTGAGGAAAGTTACGAAGCAGCTCCACAGGCAGAAGCAGCAGTGTGTGATTTCGCAGGTCCTGCAGGGGGACCCTGGCAGAGGACGCGACGCGGACGGAGAGAGGGGCACCTCTGAGGCGAAGCTGGTGGCCCAGGCCAGAGGGCCTCAAATGCGAGTGCTCAGAACGACCACCAGAGGGCGCTGGTTCGTTAAACACACAGACTCAGCCTCGACAGAGATTTTTACCCTTTGAGGTTCCACTGGGGCCCAGAAACCGGCGGTTATAACCTGCTTGTCCCCAGGCAGGGACAAGCTACACGGTCTGATCTTTTGCCACAGGTGGCTCAAAGACACTGAAGAATTTTAAGCAAGGGAATGAGGAGATCAGATACGTAAATTAAGATTCTCCGAAGTTGTAGGGGAGACAAAATAAAAAGGAGACGGCAGAGCCAGTGGACAGGCAGCTGAAGGAGGAGCAAAAGAGGAGGGCGGCACTCTACTCACCTGATAACGGAGAAGAAACCTGCGCTCCTGCATGGTGATAAAGCCGCCGCCTGCCCAGGCAGGAGACAGGCGCGATCCCTGGGTCGTGTTTATCCCCTGGAGAAGGAAGAGGCAACCCACTCCAGCATTCTTGCCTGGGAAATCCCACAGACAGACGAGCCCTGTGGGCTACAGTCCACGGGGTCGCAAAGGGTCAGACATGATTGAGCCCATGAGGGGAGAAGAAAAGAGGCAGGTAGCCGCAAGATTCGCCAGTGGGGTAGCTGAGCAGATCATGGTGCCATAGAACGAGATGCGGAACAGACGGCAAGAGGGGAGGAGGGTGAGGGAGCTAAATGAGTCTGTTTGCTTTCATTATCTTGTTCTAACTAAACTTTGAGATAATCAGAGTCAGAAGCAGTTAAGAAATAATAGAGATCCCACGTACCTTTATACGTGTGTGTGTGTGTGTGTGTGTGTGTGTGTTCATGCTCAGACATGTCCAGCTCTTCGTGATCCCATGGACTATAACCCACCAGGCTCCTCTGTCCATGGAATTCTCCAGGCAAGAATACTGGAGTGCATAGCCATTTCCTACTCCAGGGCATCTTCCCGACCCAGGGACTGAACCCACATCTCTTGACTCACCTGCACTGGCAGGCGGGTTCTTTACCACTGTGCCACTTGGAAGTTCTGACTTTTCCCAGATGTTAATATCCAGCAAAACTAAAGGACAAGATCATAACCAGGATATCGACATGGACACAATCCACCCATCTTATTCAGGTTTCCCAGTTCTAAGTTCAATTTTGAATACGTGAATTTGCGATGTCAAGATACTCATAGGAAAAGATGTCCAGCGGCAAGTGGGTAACAGGTCAGAAGGGTCAGGGTGAAGACACGGATGAGGGGCCTTTACCATATGCGGGTTCAATGCCTTAGACAATGAGATGATGACAGAAGCAGCCAGCAGGCAGAGGTCTAAGGAGGTTTACCCTGCAGGGTAAAAACAAGGGTTGCGCAGCCACTCAGTCCTATCCTGAGCCTTCAGCGTGGCTAACTCGCTTGGTGGCGAGGGGCATGGGTTCAGGGTCCGGTGGCCTGACTTGTCCAGGCTCCAATCACTTGGCAGGTCCGGAGCCCCGGGCAAGTCACTCACCCATGCCTCAGTCACGTGCCTACCAGACAGGGCTGGTAAGTGGACTTCGCCTGTGCGGCTATTTTGAGAATAAAGAGGGACAGAAGATGCTTACAGCTGTGACAGGTTGTTGGAAGGAAGCAAACTTAGATACCTGGCGGGACCAGGCAGCCAGGAGCCCGAGGTGAGAGGAGACAAGCGTGGCCGCAAGCAGGAACTCTCCGGCCAAGACAGGCAGACAGGTGAGGACCGGCTGCTGCGGGTGGGTCTGCACGGGGCTCCGCCGGGGTGGAAGCAAGCAGGCGGCTGAGCAACGGGGGCGTCTGCCCCTCTCTGAAGTTCAAGCGAAGGGTGCAGGCAGGGGAAGGAGCCTCTGTGAGGGGGGCGGGCCGACACCCCCAAAGGATAAGGGCCCTGACACAGCGATGGAGAAGTAACCGCACCACTGTGAGGCCGACAGTTAATGCCGGAGGAGCTCAGCATAAAAAGGAGGCCAGCGGCCAACCAAGGGAACGGGTGGCGAGGTCGCAGGCAGGGAGAGGAGAAAGGAGGGCTGGTGGGGACGAGCAAGAGGGACCCGAGTCCCAAGGCGGCCAGGAAACCGCCTGCCCGTCTGCCTTCGAGGTGCGGATGCCTGGGGACGGCACTTGGCACTTGTTCAGTTTCCCTTCTCGTCATCAGGTCTCCGATTCCTGCTCCCAGGCCAATGCAGGCGAGTGCTAACTGCTATTCTTAGGGTCCTTGTTCTCGCTCAATCCCGTCAATGCATCAAAGCCGAGGCTCCCGGCAACTACGGAATCCGACTCTAGCCCCTGGAATGAGAATCTCTTATCCCCTGCCCATCAGCCTGCCCACCAGCTTCTCACCTCAGCACAGCCTGCAGGATCCCTCCCGACGGAGGGTGCCTGAGAAACTCCTCCCCGAGGGCCCAGCCCCTGCTGGGGCCGGGGGCCCAAGGTGGCTGTTTGAGTTAACGTTACAGTCATCAGTGGGGAAGGGAACGGCACCCGCTCCAGGGCTCTCGCCTGGAGAATCCCAGGGGCGGCGGAGCCTGGAGGGCTGCGGTCCTTGGGGTCGCTGAGTCAGACAGGACTGAGCGACTTCACGTTCACGTCTCACTTTCATGCATTGGAGAAGGAAGTGGCACCCACTCCAGGGCTCTCGCCTGGAGAATCCCAGGGACGGCGGAGCCTGTGGGCTGCCGTCTCCGGGGTCGCAGAGAGTCGGACACGACCGACGCGCCGCAGCAGCAGTTATCAGAGGGTAAGTCCCTCAAGTTTTTCCTGACTTCTGAATATACCCGAGTGAGTGACGGCCTTGGCCTCACTGAGATCGACATCCCTTTCACGGAATAAAAGGGAAGTTCCTTCTCCAAATATTAAACTGTGCGTTTCATTAACCGCTCAGGACGCTCCCACCGCCTTCCCTGTCGGAGAGCAGGCCGAGGGTTTCATGGCCCCAGAGAGGAGAGCCTCGGCAAGAGGCCCGAGGAGGAGACAGAGAAGCCCACCTCCGTGCACTCCTGAGTGAAAGGGGGCCCTCCTGAGGACACGGGAGGAGGAGACACAGGAGCAGCGCCGGTCGCAGGGCCCCTGCGGCCCCACGGGACACCCCAGAGCTGCTGAAGTCAGCAGATCAGACACAGCCCCCCTCACCCTTCCCCCAGCTCTGCCACGGAGGAGGCAGCAGAAAACCCCCATCATTCGCAGAGAAAAGCAAACTACACTTGCCTCTCTCTTTTCTTTCCTCTTTGCATTTGTGCTGAAATTTAATTCCACGATCCGTTGTGCTCTGAGTCAAAGTTCCTACGGAAAGAGCAGCACTGTGCTGACTACTTAACGTCCTGAACGCAGCTGCTGTCAAGTTCGTAATCCAGAACCAGCATCTTTCAGAGGAACACGAGTACAAACACCACAGGCATCATATCGCCAGATAACCATGCCATGCAGCAAAGGCTTTAAAGTATAAAATGATTACAGACCGTGCAGACCCATCGCCTCAATCATCTCCTCCAGCATCACCTGTTTCTTTGGGTTGTTTTTTTCTGGAGACCCAAGACTGGCGTATGATACATTTATTTCCATCTGTGTCACTCTCAGGGCTTCCCAGCTGGCTTGGTGGTGGTACAGAATCCGTCTGCCACACAGGAGACGCAGGTTCAAACCCTGGGTCAGGAAGATCCCCTGGAGAGGGGAATGGCAACCCATTCCAGTATTCTTGCCTGGAGAATCCCATGGACAAGAGGAGCCTGGCGGGCTTCAGTCCGTGGTGTCACAAAGGGTCAGATAAGACTTAGCTACTAAGTAACAACTACTTAGCTACTAGTAACAACGTTACTATCACAAAGACGTTCCAACTGACCATTTACAGGCCCTTAATGTGTTTTCTGTCCTACAAATACCGTCTGTTGGGCTGGCTAGAAAGTTCACTGGAGCTAGTCTGTAACACTGTACAGAAAAAACTACATGAACTTTTTGGCCAACCCAATATATATCCCTCAACTCCAAAATCATGGTGAACTGAAACAGGCCTAAGAGCCATTTTATTGCAGATTTCACTTGGAAGATTATACACACTTTGTCTGAAAATGACTCTGAAACTCAAGAGTATATCTTTTTTTAATTAAAAAAAAAAAAGTTTTCTATTCATCAAGGAATTAACATTCCAGTACAAATTACAGAAAGGAAAGATCCAGCTTTTCTAAGTCATTACAAAGTTAGTAGCATAGAGCCCCTTACAAGAACAAGGTTCTCTGGGCACAGCACGAAACAAGCACAAATTTTCTGAAATGAGCATAAAAACATGCACAAAAACACATTTCAGAAGATACAAAATAAACGTAACAGCAGTCCCTTCTGAGGTACATGTTGAGGGGTCTGGGAGACCCCAGGAGGGGCCAGGGAAGGGAGACTTCACTACGCTCTTCTGAGTATTTTACTGTGGTCTTCTGCCATGAATATCTGTGATCTACTTTCAACAGAAAGTTGTCAGTCATGCAAGCAGCTGTCTTTCCTCAAAATCCTGCTTATGCTTTAAGCAACGGATCTACAAGATGCACAACCAGTGAAAATCTCACTGAATATTGAGCTTCTTGAAACACCTTTCACACCTCTCGCCAACATCACTCCCTTGCCCCCGACTCAGTCACCCCTCTGATACGAGTCGCTTGGAAACTGCAGAGGACACAGACCCAGAAATGAAAGTCCAGGAGCCAACTCTCTGTTCTCCCACTTTTCACGCATTTTTCTCAACCCACTTAATAAATGTAGACACCCAGCTACCTCGGAGGGATTCTGTGAGGACATGCCCAAAGGACGATACACAAAACCAGCTGAAACTACACAAACTCCTCACAGGCAGGCTCACACGGATGTACTAATAATTCATAAAGAGCAAAGAGCTAAATTTTCATTAAACTGGGATGCTGCTCACTATTTTATTACAGATGATTAATTTGACCAGGAGTCAGTATTAAAAGTGACTAGAAAACAGAGAAAGTGTTGAGTGGCAGTGGGTTCTGAGCAGGAAATAAAAGACCAAGTGATTCACCCAAACCAAGACCAGAAGCGGCAGTGGTAAAGACCAAGGCAAATACAGTGCAGGTAACAGAACGATAAACACAACTCGTTTGCTCTCAGTTGCCAGAGAGGAAGACAACTAGATAATTGAGGATCAAGAAATACTTCTTTAAAATGCAAAAGCAAAACAAAAATTTCCCAATTTTTATTTAAAGGTTAGATTTCTTAAGGGCCCAGCTCATCCTTAATTCTCTCAGAAAACCTCCCCTAATTTTTCCAGTCTCCCATCACTTCTTATAGGATTACAGGTAATTATGTTCTGACTATGGCTGTGTGTTTTCGGTATGCATCTTGTTTCCACAAAAATCCTTTAGGGCAGCCCCCTTGAAGGCAAATAGCACAGCCTCCTTTTGGTTAAAATTCTTCACAGCATCTATTCCAATGCAGAGAATCTTAATATACCTTAAAAAAAAAAATAATAGATCACTCTTTACTCAGGTGAAACATAACAAGCTCTCTGAAAACATTTTCCTGAGAAATTCAGAAGCAATCATGAGCAGACATTACCTCTGACTTCATCAAAAATTTAACTGATCATGAATACACACACAGCCAACACTAACCACCACGACCACATACCAGCATTCCAACATGGAACAGGCTGCAAAATTTTTACTTTAGAAGCTGAAATATGTTTCCATAGGGTGGCAATGTGGAATGCGCAGTTACACTGCAGCATGTTAAACTTGATGAGAACTTTTAAAGGTTACAAACTTTTGAAGATATAAATCAGGAAAGTATAATGGCGTTAGACAGAGGTTAGGGGAGGAGAGAGAGGCGAAGGAGGAGTTTATTTAATGAGTACAGAGCTTCAATTTTGCAAGATAAAAAGTTCTGGAGACCAGCTGCCCAACAACGTTCAGACAGTTAAAGACAACCGTACTATACACAGAAAACGGCTAAGATGATAAACCTGATGTGTTCTTTACCACAACTTTTAAGTCTCTGTAAGCCTTACATAGCCAATTAACTGAACAGCTACACACCTGGAAGAATACAAAATTCTTCCCATTTTTGTTTCAGTCTTAAGCAGAAAGTAGCTGGCAGAATGAAGAGTAAGCTCCTGAGATATCATTTAAGAAGAACTAAAACTGTAATACATTACCTGAGCTTCCTTCAAATCTTTTGCACAAAACACTTTTTTTTTTTTTTTTTACAGCAAGATATCTTCCAGAAAAGGCATTAACAATGCAAAAACAGAGAGCAATAATTTGAGACTGAGATTAGGCTTGGCTGACTTTTTATTTATTAACATTTCAAAGTTACACCTGCACATGTCTTAAAGTCCAACAGCTGCATATGACGTTGTGAAAAACAGCAGCCTACAGTCCATAAACTCCCCCATTTTCCATTCTCCAAAAGCAGTTATGTTCAACTCTTTTATTCACTGTGCTTCTTTTGTTTACCGCTTTATCTCTAAACAACGGACTTGCTGCTGTACTTCCTGATTTTAAGCCTTAGCTACTGGCCTCCTCCCATAGATGTGGTGGGATAGTAAGCTCTCTCACCTACCTCCCACCAAGATGTTATTGCCTTTCTCGCATCAAATAGATTTTAATTCTGAAGCCAGTATATGTTTGCAGCAGGGAAATCAAATAAGTAACCAGGTTCTTGTTATTAAAAATCATTTCATTGTCCATGTAACAGATACGAGATCAATGTGAAATCAATAATCATCTCTAATGTTAAAGGGAAACATTAGAGATAAATTGGAAATAGAAATAAAAACTCCCATATGCATGCACAACACGTTTGTCCACACACACACACACACACACACGTATGTATCCATCCATCCACTGACACGGCTTAGATGCCATTGCACACCTCATGGCAATGATCTCTTCAGCATTCAGATCTGGCTTTCTACACACCATTCCCCACTAGAAGGAAGCAGAGTTCCACAAAGAAATGGCTGATTGCAGGCCTGAGGCAGAAAAAAGTACAAGATGAGCCTGGAAGACTTTCTGTGCCCAAAAAGGAGGTGCTCTAAGTCAAATGGTATCATGTCAAAGGATTTACAAAAGAGCCTGAAGCATCTTCCACCGGTCACCTCTGGACTAAACACTAAAATGAACAAGTGTAACTGGTTGTAAAATGCTGAATGGGTAAGTATCAGTAACCCCATAAAAATAACCAAATATAAATATTTTAAAATCAGAAAAAAAATTAGAGAAACTCATTTATTGAAAAGCTAAACATGCAATTGCAACAATTCTTACTCTGAGAAGTGATAATCATAGGAAAAGAATTTAGCGTTTACTCTGCCTTTTCAGAAAAGAATTATGATTTATCACAGGTAATGAGGGATAGCCCATTCTTACAGAAGAATGTCAATATCTAGCCATTCCCAATGAAATGATGGTTGTGAACTTGATGCATCAATGGATGCTAAACTTTCAGGTGAAAACTTACTGAGGAATGGGAAGGATGCAGGTGCCAAAGTTACAGCCATAGGTCCTGTTCCTCCTATTGGAGAGTGGCTTTCAACAGCCAGCCAGAGTTACGTCGCCAATTACAACCTATCTTTCATGCCTAGGTAAAGTATGAGTTTAAATTATGCTTATACAGGCACATCTGTCCAGGCTTTAGGGTTATTTTCATAGTAAACAAGGTGGATACCTCCTTACAAATAAAAGACAGGCCACAGAAGAAAATGTGGAGGTAGTCTTGACTTGAAACTCAAAGCTTGTCCCTGGAATCAGAAAAAGTATGCACCATCTTCAAGGACCCGAACTGAAAGTAAGCTGGTTGGCTTAGATAAGAAACCAGACTGTCAATTATGCGTTTAGCAGGGCTTATTTTTGCAGTCCAAATGGTTCAGTGAGTATGTCACAAATTAATTACCCACTGAGCAAGACGGGGAGCTGTTTCTTCTCTGCTTTGGGGGGATGATAAGGACAGTGGTGCCCAGAGTACAGTCAACCAAGAGAAGGCTCTCATCCAACCCAAACGCTCAACCCAACAAAACCTCAGGGGTAGAGAGGAAATGACTGGGGGTAAACAGAGCAGTCCCATGGGCAGTTTAACCACGAAAAATTTTAATCTTCTTCTAATCTGTTTCCCCCAAAAAAGGGCCTCATGTCCAAGATGTGTCTTGTCACTTTTCACCATATCGAACGCCCAACATTTCCCAGCCAGAATTAGAGCTGCCAATCTTGCAAGCAATTTCATCTCTCTGTCACTTCTTGAGCAGCCCGGGCTTTGCTCCGCTCTGCCTGCTCCCAGTGGCGTTCAAGGGAACAACAGCGTCCTGGCCGTCTGATGCTGACCACAGCCACGGAGTCCTGCAGCCTGGGGTCTGCCTACCTTTCTTCTTAGCAACACTTCTTGGCCCCTGGGGCCCAGACCTACAACATCCACACAATCCCTTCTATACCCAGCAACCCTTGGGCCACAGCGGGGAGGAAAAGAGCAAACACTTTCCAGTAGGTCCACTCCGTCTGTGCCAGCACGTTACTTAACTTCTGAGGCTCAGCTCCCTCATACACAGAACGAAGTAATAACACCTACATTGCAAGCATGTTACGATGATTACAAATCACGTCTGAAACATTCCCAGGACAATATATAAAATAATTAGTAGAGACTGGCTAGTAATAACTGGGGTCCTAGTGCAGACTAGTTACACTCTCTATTCACCAGCCACTCACTACGTGGTGGACCCTGTTCTAAACGCCATAGAAATACCGACTCATTTCATCCAGAAGATGCTATCAGTTATGCCCACTTACAGACAAGAAGCAAGGAGGGAGGGTTATAACAGTAACAGTGATGAACAGTCCTTCCGCGGGTCCCCATCACCCCGCTCCAGCAAACACGCACGCCGGCCTTTCATCCCAGCCCCACGGGTAACCCACGCGCCAGGTGAACGTAAACCCCGACGGTTCCACGTCAAACCTCTTCCTCTGCTTATCTCATTCTTCAACCAGAAATGCCCTTCTCTGCACAACAGCCCCCAAGCCTGCCTCCCCGCCAACCCCAGCCCGGAAAATCCTGCTTCTTCCAAAACTGCACTCCAATGTCGCCTTCCCTGTGGCCTCCCGGGCTTCCCAAGTCCTCTGGGAGTCCGTCTGCATCTCATCCGCGTCACTGTCTCCGTGCCTTCCTCCACTGTCCGGAGTGTTTGGCTATGTGTCCACTCCCCCTGCTGTGAACACCGAGGGGGCAGGGGCCACGCTCTCCCCTCCGCCGCCACTGGCCAGGCACAGCGCCCCGCAAAAGCCTCAGGGCAGAGTCAGGACACGTGTGCTGAGGGGCTCCGTGCAGCCAACACATCGGGGTGCACATCTGTGAGCTGGGGGTGAAGCACCTCTCTCACAGGGCTCCGGAACACTAAACGAGAGCTGGGACAGAGGAAACACACAGCCGGAGCAATGTCTGCCAAGAGATGGGGAAGACCGCATCGCCGCCACCCGAGCTACCCCACGGAGGACCGGCTGCTCTCACACGACAGGGAACACCGTCCCGGGGCCTGGCGGCAAGAGGGGGAGCAATCCCGAGGCTGGAAAGCTCACTTTCCCAGCACACGCTGGGAACACCAAAGTCCTGCTTAACACAGGGCTGAGAGCGGCTCCACAATCGTTCCAGAGATGCTGTTTCAGAAACAGACTTAGAGCGAACTTTTGGGTACCAGGGGGAAGGGTGGGAGAAGGAACAGCTGGGGAGTTTGGGATGGACACGCACACGCTGGTGTGTTTAAAACGGATAACCAACAAGGACCTACTCTACGTGTAGCACAGGGACCTCTGCTCACTGTTCTGTGGCTGCCTGGATGGGAGGGGCGGTTTAGGGGAGAATAGACGCATGTGTGTGTATGGCTGGGTCCCTCTCCTGTTCCCCTAAAATTACCGCAACACTGAACTGGCTATACCCCAATACAAAATGAAAAGTTTACAGTGGGGGGGGTGCTGTTAACAGTTAACAGCAATGATGGTAAATACTAGATTTATATGATGCATTCATAACTCAGTAACTCAGCAACAGTAAGACTCCTCCTTATAGCAGGGGAGATTCCTACACATAAACAGACAAGGTTTGTGTTACTTACCATAAAGTCACATTTCCCAATCTGTTCAAAGATTTTAATTACGTAACTGTGTAAAGTTTCACTTTTTTATTTTTATGTATTAGCTATACCATTTTAAATGCTTTTCTCCGGTGAACTCAAAATATTGAAGACAGGTATACTTGATTGGGGGCAGGAGGAGGAGGGGACGACAGAGGATGAGATGGCTGGATGGCATCACCGACTCCATGGACATGAGTTTGAATCAACTCCAGGAGCTGGTGATGGAGAGGGAGGCCTGGCGTGCTGCAATTCATGGGGTCACAAAGAGTCAGACACGACTGAGTGACTGAACTGAACTGATATTTCTTTTAAACACAAAACTCCATTCAATTCTAAAACATGTCTAAAATCAAATATGTGTCACGCCTAGTGGTTTTCCTCAAGTCTGTTAACATTAATATCTACTGGACAGCATTTTCTAAACATCGTGTCCACCTGTAATGTCTTATTTTTTCAGGTCTTGTAAAGAAGGAGAACTAGTTTCTTCTCCCAAGCTTACCTAAATCACTTCTATTTTAAAATCCCGGTCCCACGCGGTGCTGGTGTAAAGAATCCGCCTGTCAAGGCAGGTGACGTAAGAGATTAAAGTTCAAGCCCTGAACTGGGAAGATCCCCTGGAGGAGGGTACAGCAACCCACTCCAGTATTCTTGCCTGGAAAACCGCATGGACAGAACTGCCTGGTGGGCTACAGGCCACGGGGTCCCAAAGAGTGGGACATGAAGCGACTTAGCACGCATGTCCACTCTGACGTTAGGATTTGTCCTAAATGCAGTTTTAACCATGAAGCATTTTAATCTTCTAATCTGTTTCCCAAAACAATGGGCCTCACGTCCACGACACAACCTTTGAGCGCCTTGAAATTACACATGGAACCTCACCCAGAAACCCAAGGCCCCTCTCGCCCCCTGTCACTTTTGGGCACACGCTACACTGGATACCTCTTTGCCCTCTGCAAGTGTCCCCAGGGCAGAAACTCACTTCATCTACATCTGAGATCTGTAACTCTGCATAATGACAGTGAAGAGTTCTGCACTGCCACGTTTAAAGAATTTACACAACAGGTCTGCTCCCTTGTTGCTGTTGGCCCACTTAACTTTAGGAAAAACTCTCTTCAATAAAATCAAACAGCAGTGCTTTATAGCTCTGTTCCAGCGCTGAATGTAGGAACTGAAAATAAAACATATGTTTCTATTACAAAGGAATAAAGGCCATTTCTACGGAAAACACTTTACAAATCCTAAGAACGATCATCAAGACAACAGAAGCCATAAAACCAACGCCAGAAAAGGGTGACACCTGTCCGTCAATCTTGCCCCAAATGTGAACGGTTCTTCTCACCATCACAGCCCGAACACAGACACTATTACTGCAAGTTAATCTTCTGAGGTGCATGCAATTTAATCCAACCCAACACATATATATGTGTGCATACTTGCTTGGCTGTGCAGCTTGCTTAGAGTGTGAAAGTTGCTACATTACGGCTATGTCTACACAGCCAAATGCTTCCAAATACCCTGTGTCATTTGCTTATAGAAGCTGAGGAAGGTGCTGAGGACAAAGTATAAAGTGGGACGTACCAGGTGCAACAGAGGGGTGGCAAATCGAGACCAGATATTTGAAACTGTGAGCCCTTTTATAGTGTAGCATAGACAGCACACGACTTAAAACACAGGTAAGACTAAAGACAGAGCAATCGGATGTTTACCTAAATTACCTCTTGGTTACAAAGGATAAGATAGCAAGCTTTCAGGGGAGAAATCTGGGAGACACCATCTCAAGGTTATCACCACCGGTCCGGGAGAACGTGCTGGGAGGAGCCGAGACACTCACAGCGCCGCCTCTGAGGCGTTCCCACCAGACGTGCACACCACGGATCTGATCACCAGTAACCGGACGAATACAAACCAGGGGACTTCTGACAAAACCACCGGCCTATCCCCTCCAAACACGCTAAGGTCACAAACAAGAAAGGCTGAAGACCATGACGATGAAAGGCTATGTGGACTGGATCGGGGTGGGGGGAACCTACAGCTGAAGAGACTCAGGGCTTGACTTTCAGTCTCCCAGCCACACAGCAGAGCCAGGACGACGAGAGCCCACAGCTCTTTCTGAGATGCTGGACCTAAGAGGTTTGTGGTGGACTCCTATAATTCATGCATTTTTAAAATACTCTTAGCCTTAAATGCTTACTTTTAAGATCAAAACTTTTATACTCTACCATGAGAAAAGGACAGTGGGCAAGTGACTTTCACAGATTTAACATTCACACTTTATAGCACACATAACTAGTCAAAAAGACCATGCAATGCTGTGTAAATAAACTGAATTGAAAAACAGAATCATGTGTGTTATGTGATTTATGAAAAACGAGAAAACACAGCTAGTGGGTGAAAGGTGACCCTAGTCAACTATCTGTTGTGGTTGTGCAAACAAAAGGAAGTTTAGCTGGCGGGGGGCGGGGTGGAGGGCGCAGTTCAGAAAATAATCCCCACCCCAAACCAACTGGTTACGCTGGTAAGGATATTAATAATAAAAGTAATGAATGTGGGGCTTCTTTAGCGGTTCAGTGGCTAAGACTCCAACCTCCCAAAGCAAGGGGCCAGGGTTCAATCTCTGGTCAGGGAACTAAGATATAACGTGCAAGGGCTAAGAGTTCACGTGTCACAACGAAAGCACCCAATGAAGCCCTGGTGTAGCCAAATAAATAAATAAGTAAAAAGGTAACAAATCCAATAAGAAGTCCTTGATGTTCTGAGCTAGACACTGGAGCCAGGCATTCCTCCATCTGGCAGCAGAAACCATATATCCAGGTGATCCATTTATATCTGGGACCCCTAAAAACTCTTAACCATACATTCTTCACAAAAGGTGGGAGTCTATCAGATTTTAATTTATCCTAAAATTGTTTTACGGTTCATCTGAATCATTCCTGCAAAATGCTTTTTTTTTTTTGGTTTGTGGGGTTTTTTTGTTTTGGTTTGGTTTTTTTTTTTTTCCTTTTTGTGATTGTGACAGTTAAAATCAGGAAAACAGGAACAGGAACAAGTTATCAAAAAATATGAAGAGCATCTAAGGAATGGCAAAGGATCTCTCCGTGATAGCCAGTGATGCTGAAAATTTCAAGAATTACAAACTGGGGCAAACAAGAAAAAAAAAAAAAAAACATGTATGCACTATCCACCCTCACCGCTACACACACACACACACAAATGACTCAAGACTAATTATTCATTTATTATTCTTAAACACTGCTGAGCATCTTCTGTGTGCCAGGTACTGCCCTAAGATACCAAGTGCAGAACATATCTGACAAAATATCTCAGGAAGGAACAGTACAGTTCAGAGTCAGAAGAAGTAGGTGATCAATGAATTAGAATATAACAAGAGCTATGAAGAAAAATGAACCAGGACAAACAGACAAAGTGGCAGGAAGATGACATTCTGGCTGCAGAGGTCTGAGAAGGCTTCTCAGAAGTGTCCTCTGAGCGAGGCTGGGAGCAGGGGATGGAGCAGACCCGGGGACCACTGAGGCGGGAGGGAGCGTGGTACCCACAGGTCAGTGCCTGAGGCCACGCCGGGCACGCAGGCTGCTGCGAACCGAGGCGCACGTCTGGGAGGACGCTGAGCACGGTGGGCCGTGATTTATGCCCTAGCAGGACTACTCTGGCTACAAGTAGGAAGTTGTCATTAAAGGACCAAGAACAAAACCAGATCAGCTACAGGCCCTGCAAGAAACAGGGCCGGCGTGGGGCAGGGGAGGGGGCGGTGCGTTGGGCCGGAGCAGGCGCAGTGGAAAGAGGAATACATAGCTGGACTCTGGCTGTAGTTTAAAAGTCAACAGGATTGCGGAGGGAGTGAATGCCGAATTCTGAAAGATAAAAGCCCAGAAGGACTATGTCTTTTAGCCTATCCACCCGATGACTATGTTTAACATTTACTGAGGAGGCGAAGTCGGCAGAAGGAGTAAATTTAGGCACGGTAGGAAATTAAGACTTTCACTTGATACACATCAGGTTTTAGATGCTAGTCATCAAAATAGAAGTGACGCATAATCAACTAGATATCCAAGCTGTGGGGAGAAGTATTAGCAAATGCAACAGATACAAGCAGAGGCAGAGAGACAGTGAGAAAGGGTAGAGAAGTAGAGAGAAAGAAGAACTGCACATACGTGTTTGTGTCTGAATGAAGAAAAGTTCAAGAAAACATGGAAAATGAGAAAAGAAACAAACACGGTACTATATCTGCTTCAGCACCATTTGAAAATGCTGTAATGAGAAGGTACTATTTTAGTAATTAAAGAGGGGGGGAGGCATTTCTTCAGTTTCCCCCAGTAAAATAATAAGCGAGTGAAAAAAAAAATTAGGGCTTCTCTCGTAGCTCAGTCAGTAAAGAAATCTACCTGCAATGCAGGAATCCGCCTGCAGTGCAGGAGACGCAGGTTCGATTCCTGAGTCCAGAAGATCCCCTGGAGAAGGAATGGGCACCCCACTCCAGTTTTCTTGCCTGGAAAACCCCATGGACAAAGGAGCCTGACAGGTTACAGTTCATGGGTTCGCAAGAGTCGGATACGACAGACACGACTTAGCGACTAACTCACCAATGAAAAAAATTAGATCCACAATGAGTGAAAGAATACCGTGAAAACAACTCTCTGAGACCACCGTTGGTAACTTGGTGAATTATTTCCCCCCATTGTTTTCTTGACATTTACGCACGGACACACAGACAACAGTCTGGTTTGGCTTTCTAGGTACAGTTCGTGTTGGCTCGTTATTTTGACAGACATGAGATAATGCTAAACTCCATGAAATCAGGCCGGTTTTTTTTGCTTTGCATCTAAGTTTCCATGCTCTTAGGGTTCACCAGGGCTCCCTCCGCCTCTCCAAATGCCTCACGCCCTCATCACTCACCTGGGGGCCCTGGCATCGGGAGACATCGGACTTCCCATTCCTGCCCCTCCTCGGAGCTCTGCAGCCGGGGTGGGGTGGGGTGTCTGTCTCAGGAAACCGGAAGCGCATCTCGTTTCCTTAGGAATCCTTTGGAAGCCTACTCTCGCAGTGGGGTCTGTGTGTCATCCTCTGCGCACATTTCTAACGCAGCATTACTGCCTCAGGGAGTCCCTGCAGTCAGCCAGAGTGGAAACCCTGAAAACAGCGTCCCTTCAGCTCACTCAACAAGTGCCCACCACAGCGCGCGTGTGCGCACGTGCACGCGGGTGTGAGGGGGTGACAGACACAACGCCTTAGACAGTTTCAGACAGAGAAACACGCTGTGAGTAAACAGCGACACGTGAGGACGGCACTGGAGGAAGGTGGGAGAGAGGGGATGCCGTTTACCTGGGCGCCCCAAGAAAACCTCCTGGGGAAAGGACACTCGAGCAGAAGCCTCGGGGAGAGAACGAGGCTGCGGGCCCTGGAGGAGAACCACCCAGGTGTGTGCCGAGCTGCTCCGGTCGCATCGGGCTCTCCGACCCCGTGAACTGTAGCCCACCACTCTCCTCTCCCTGAGGTTCTCCAGGCAAAAACACTGGAGTGAGCTCTCATGCCCTCCTCCAGGGGATCTTCCCGACCCAGGGATCGAACTCATGTCTCCATCGGCTCCTGCAAGCAGGCAGATTCTTTACCTCTGAGCCACCAGGGAAGCCCCACAGTCCAAGCACCGGGGAGGAGGAGGACAGAGGCCCTGGGAAAGGGAGGAGCCTGTACGCCGGAGGGACAGACAGAAGGCGGAGTGGCTGAAACGTCGTGCAAGAGGGGGTCAGATCACGGATGGCCCTGCGGGGGAGAATCGGGGTCTTTATTCTTATTGTGATGAAAAGCTACCCTAAGGTTATAAACAGGAACATGAAATGGGATGATTTAGGCTGAGCAGACAGCATGGCGGCTGCAGAGAGACTAGAATGTCCGGAGCGAAAATAAAGGCAGGGGGACCAGCTAGCAGACTGTGGCCATTCTCCAGCCAAGAAACGGGTGGCTGGAAGCACAAGTCAGTCACAGTGGTGGCGAAGTGTTCAGGACACACTTTGCAGCTAAGAGCAACCGGACGTGCTGAGAGGACTGGGAATCTGTGCCTGAGGAAACAGAACCAGCCCCCATCTACACCACTCGTGACTTAGCTTCACCAACGGACCTTCTCAGTATTCAGCTCGCAACAGTGATTTACAGGATAATTTAAAATGCATCACACTGAAAGAACAGCATGTATCAAGTGCTCGGGCCTGTTGGGCTGGGAAGATCCAGAGGAATCGGGTGGAGAGGGAGGTGGGATGGGAGACCGGGATGGGGAATTCGTGTAACTCTATGGCTGATTCACATCAATGTATAACAAAACCCACTGAAAAATAAAAAAATTAAAAAAAAAAAAATAAATAAAATGCATCACACTGTCTCACTTACCCAAATTGGGATCAGTGGCCGGACGTTTCTTAATTTTCGCTTCAGAAATAGCAGAATAGTAGGCACACGTCATCTTGATCAGCCATGTTGCTCGAACCATTGGCACTGAATACTTCGCTAAATATGCAAAAACATCTTCTTTTTTACTAAGGATGGGAACCTAGAAAGAAATAACAGATTTATAATCATCCCATATTATGTTCATCACTAGGTCAGCCTAAAGAAAGGGGAAGTGAAAGAAAGAGGCTCTAAGTCCATGCTGCCTCTGAGAAAGTTATTCCTGGTAGATTTTCAAATGGCACATGTGGTTTTTAAAAAATAATAAAACATTTTAAGCAAAATTCAAGAAAAAAGAATTGACACTATGTTTAGCACACGGGCGGTAGAGTTTTATCAGTTGTGCTTCCTAATTTATAAAAACAAATTATTTTCAAGCTCTCAGATGCTGACAGCCACTCCTCGCATCAACAATAGAGGGAAATAATTTCATGACAGTCCTCCAAGGAGTTTAATCTCAAAATTGGAAAGGACAGATCATGAGAAAAGCTATCCCCACTCTACATCTCACTGAAGGGCATTTTTGTATAAAGCTCTCCAACTGTACCATTTCATAAGAATGAAAATTTCCACAAAGCTTCTAAAAGAGCCTTTAGCCAAAATTTTAAATAGAGGCTAAAATGATGGCTCAGTGAGTCTGCCTAATAAACACGGCGCTAGAAATAGCCGGGTAATTAATTCACGGGCTGAAAGTGGGCACTCGAGGCAGTTAATTATTTCTTCCAGACCACAGAGGTACTATTTAGCAAATTAGGATCCCAATGTACTGCTGAATGGCTTGCAAGAGTTAATCCGGTCTTGTAGAATTCCTCATAAATACCCTAGGAAGAGCCCATTCATCTACACATATCTATCCAATTTATGAATACAGGGTAACACAGGGGACAAAGGGCATGATGGCTACAACGCGGCCGTCTGGGAAAAGTGAGCTGGAGAACCAGGCGTCGTCCCACCCCCAGCCCCCAGCTGCAGTGAGGACCGCTGTGTCTCATTCCCGGCCCTGGTCTGTGCGATTAAACCCATCACGCCCAGGCTCTTCACATATGAGTGAGATAAACTGATCCTGTCCACTTCTCAGCAGGGTGAGGAGGATAAAGCAAAAAAATGACATTTATCAAAATTATGACAACTTTAATTGTTGCCAGTTCCAAAGATTTTTCCATGCCCCCCAAAATATTCTCAAGCCACGGACTCTACCCTATCCTAAGAAAATTCTGGAAACCACAATTATGAACATCACTAGCCCTGGTTTCTATGCCCCAAAGTCTTGCTCGATTTTGTCTTGAAAAATCAAAGCTTCCAACCAGCTAACTGATTCATAAGGCACGGCATTTTTCTTAGTTAGCCAGGGGCTTAGACAGTGGATTTTTTTGCATTATACATTTGTTACAAACTTGACAACTCACAATCTTGGTACAGTGGAAGTGGTTTTTGTACATAGCCCTTCAAAACAGGATACCTTTTGCCCCTGGTTCTTCCCAAAGAAACGTCAAGCTGCTCCAATGATGAAGGAATGCTGCCTGGCTGGACCCTGAGATGCAGTGTGTCCATACACTGTATTTTATGGTCAACATAACAGACTTCTGACCGCGTGCTATCCCTGCCGAGGCTGCTGACGTTACAACGTAACTCCCATGACAGAGGCGACTACCTCGCTCACCACAAAACTAAAAAGGGGTGAAAGTGACGCAGCCTAAAGCTGGAAAACGTCCTCTCCGTGGATCACAGTGAGACATTTTAACAAGAAAACTTCCCGAACATTTAGCTTACAAGACCCATCTCTCGAGCACAGGCTTGTGTTCACTATCGTTTAGGCGGGGGAAAGGAAAAGCACGAGGCCAGACTGCTGGATTTTTCACTAGGACGTACTGTACAGTATCAGGGAGTTAAATTTCAGCTGTCAAGGTCAGGTTCCCTGCTAGGAAAGATGCACCAAAAGACTGTGTATTATATACAAAATCAAGGCCCAAAAATGAGGCAGATGCAAAAAGTAAAGCTAGCATCTCCACAGAAGTATTACTAATAGTATCTTTATAGAAGCCTAAAGGATGTCTTCTGAGCGGCGACGGACAAGAAGGATATCCCCAGAAGCAAGGGGCACATTTTGATCATGCGAAACGTTCAGATGAAATAGCGGGCAAAGCTGAGTCTTCCGTGAACAGCACAAGGCAGACCTGTAGCTCACTGCCCTTGCTGGCAGAACCCTAAGAAAAACGGCTGGCTCAAATCAAGGGCTTTGGAATTGAGAAGAACATATGTGAAGAAAGTTATTTAATTAAGGAAGAAAATACATTTTGATGGTTTTGTCAAATTTACAGTTTGGGCCAACTCAGGAAGGAAAATACGCTTACGCTGACTGAAGTATGACTTCCTACAGAGATGGATTCCGTTTGCAGCCAAGAAACCATCTGACTCCAACTTGTGGCTGAAACCAGGCAGTCACCGGGCAGCCTTTCGGCTGCTAAGTCAAGCTGGAACTGCATCCAGGTACCAAAAGGAAAGGCAGACATCTGGCATGCGGTGGTCTTCCACCAGCCAAAGGGCCATCCCGGTATCACCCTTCTCCTCGCAAGCTCCTTACCGTCGGCATCCCCTGGTAGCTGGGCAGTGATAGAGGCAAAGAGAAATCCCTGGACCACAGCAATCACAGTCACCGGAAGTGAAACATCATTCCTAGTGGGCTGTTCCAAAGGCTAGCAGGATACCCCCAGAAGCAAGAAGTCGCCTTTTCCAAATCTAGCTATGACCATGACTGAACCAAGAGGCCTTCTGCGAGTCTCTGAAGACCTCTCTGAGGCCAAACACCTGGGGTGCTGGGAGCCTTACAGTAGCAGAAAACCAGGTCCGGAAACTGGATCCCGTCCCATCCAGCAAACTATTCTGAACTCTAGATCAGAGTTGGAAGATGACTCAGGATCTTAACAGGAAAATGAAGGTCTTCTGTACCAAGCCAACTCACAGATAGATATCAGAAATTAAACAAGATGTATTTAAACTTCCTAATATGAAGGAACATGTGGAGAATGGCATTTTCTACCCAACTCTACAGAACCGTCACCATCTCAGGAGAATGAAATGCTGAGGAAGGGACGGGAAGGAATGGCTCTTGAAATGCCCAAGAAATGAATAAGTCAATGTATATTCAATGGTTTTACAAAGAAAATATATTTTAACTTTGCAAAGAGAATTAATGTCAGAGCTTACCTGAGGGACACCTGACTTGGCCAGAGGCAGCTCCTAATAAAGAGAGAAGAACAGTGGCTAATACACCGCACCGCAGTTCATCGCCCTCCATAAAGATGAGAGGCTATTACACCCCTAAAGCAAGGGCATCAATTTCTCACCAGTATTTGCCTGCAGGAAATATCCCCAAAAATGCATTCTAAACGCTTACAAAAAAGGCCAACCTAAAAAGACAGACATCAGGCTAGCTACAGAGGAGTGGAAGGTGCTAACCCCACATGGAGCGTATGAACTGTTGGCAGAAATACATCAAGTCTTGAAGGATGGTCTGTGACTTCTGTGGCCTTCAGATACAATTCACACGCCCCCTGGGCCCACATGGTAAATGCTGAACAGTGGAAAAGAAATGCTATGTGGTTCAGCCTGGGTTGAGACAGAGGCGCTCCCTGAGGAGCAAGAGGGGGTCACGCTGATGAGTGTGCTCTGCAAGGACTTCAGCTGCCTTCGGGCGCTACCATCTACGAAAGGCAACGTGATGCTCTGACACTAGAGCAAAATGACGCCAACAGCAGCTACAGGCACTATTTTCAAAGAGCTGCTTTAGAAAACAAACAAGTCAATACGCAAAGGAGCTCTCCTCTCACCTGAGCCTGCACCAAGCCATTCGTGAACATTTAAGAATGGAAGATGGGCTCTCCTGAAACTAAAGGGTTTCAGGGGAGATGAGAAAGACCTGGGGATTATTTGAAAGGTATGTAAGAAGTCAGAGATCAAGACTAAGAGGGAGGTTTCTGGTTCTCATCTAAATTTCAAAGGACGTTTTATATTATTGGGACTGTAAGATTGTTGAATGTGTACAGTACTTCCCATTTGAGGAAAATGATCAAAGGCAAAGATCCTAAAAGAAGCCTCCCTTCCCTCCCTCCACTCCCCCCTCCTCCAAAAAGCTGGGAACTATGAATAAAACTGCCCCATTTTGTTCTGAAACTTTTTCAAAGATGTTCTTCACGCACACACAGAATCACTATCTTTTATCTCACTTGTTCAGAAAGAGACTTAGGTTAAAAATTTGGAAGGATGCTTTTCAAGACAAGGAAATAATATTAAAGCAAGGATTTCTTTTCAATGCATTTTGGGTACCACGGCCTAAGAAAACTGAGCATGTAACAGGAATAAATGAAGTCTCGCTGCCTGTTCTTAATTTTAAAACCCTGTCTACTGTATCAACAGCTTCCTGCGTGGCTTGCTCAGGTCTCCAGATGTCCCTGGCACCACATGCCACCAAAATGCAGGGCCAACAGCCTGTAAGCAGCACACACACCTGCCAGTGAAAATCTGAGCTGTGGCGAGAACTGGGGAAAAGAAATGCACACTTCAACATTATCCCAAAGAGCTTCATTTCTATAAGGTCACAAGGAAAACAACGCAAGAAATACTTAAATACCTTTTTTGCCAAAATAGCAAGCGGTTTATTTCCTGCTAAGTCAGAGAACCAGCTATGAATCGCACTCTGGGATCGAGCGGTAACCAGCCAATAATTATCTTTAGCGTTAACTTGTGGTTTCTTCTTTCCGGTGTCCTGGAAAGTGTTAAGCTTTAGTTTCTCAGCTAATATGCTGCTAAAATAAGCTCCGATCTGTGGAAAGGAAAAAAGGAAAAAGTTTAAAGATAAAAAGCAAGAATGTTAGTAATGTACATATTAGTATTTTATTTGTATTAAGTGAAAATCTTCAAAGAGCCCATCAGAAAATAACAGAGGAATTTGAGACCCTGAAGCCAAGAGATGTAATTTCCTTACACTAACGTAACGCAGAAGCTCCCAGAGCACCTTTGTTTCACTACTCACAAGCAGTTCAAGGGGGAGAAAAGCACCTTTGAAAATCTCTGCAAGATAAAATTAATTACATACTGAATAAATTTCAAGAGAAGGGGTTCTGCTTTAATCTTCAGCTCTATGTCTTTTTCATAATATACACCCGTTTGGAGAGAATCTTTTCCCTGTGAGGTGTAGCATACAACAGCAGAACCTAGTAATCACACAGTAATCATTCTTTTCCTTGTTTTATCTTAATAGCATGTACTTTTGGAAAGGAAACTCTGTATTTACACTCAGTGCCTTTAAAAAAAATATGAGTCTAGAGAAATCTAATTTATTTAAATGGCAAATTACAAAAGGTTCAATTAAATTAAATATTCAACGTTTTTGATCGAGCTGCCAATTTCATGAGTACAGGAGTTTCAAGAGAAAGCTGATGTTACTTGCTCTGAATGGAACAAAGTAGCAAAGGGAGCTCTGTGAGTGACCAGCATTTTCAAATTAACCACAAACGCTTAAAGAGGACAGAGGAGGAAACTGGGACGAGAGAGAAGGGGGCCGAAGAATATCGAAAAACTCAACCAATTCACAGAAAACCTGCTGGAATTTCCAAGAATCCTATCACAGCATCACACTGTGTCCTCTGGAAATTCTTTAGTACCAGGATGTGGACAATAATTTCTAATAAACACCTTCAATAAGGTTAGCAGACAGCGGCAACCATGATTAAAGCAAAACGCCTACCACGCTGCAGCAGGTTAAGAATCACTGCCTCGGTTAACGCTCACGACTCGATGAACCATTCGTCTACAGGCTGGAGCACAGTTGGAAACAATTAGCCAAGTCTACCTACCGGGGTGAATCACTGGTACAACTTTTCTAATGTGAACTGGCATCTCCTGTTCCTTGAGATTGATATAAAATGAAAAAGTTTGTTTTGCCAAGTTGATGTAATATGGCAATAAAAATTACAGCAATTAGAAAAAAAAGAAGTCTCAACTTTATTTTTCTTAAATTCATAGCATGGTTTTATTTTTTAAGCAAAGTGTGCAGAATATCCAGAGAATAAATTAAATGCAAAAATTCAGCAAAAAACAGTTGTTTGAAAATAAGCAAGTTTCTCAAGCAGTATTTGGTCTTTGCACCAGAGACATGAAACACCTACCTGTGCAGATTGTTTTATATTTAAAAGATTCCTTATTTGCAATTACGTATGAGCAGTTTAATCAAAATAAAGGCATAAAACAATTTTAAACTAGTCTGAGAACTATCAAGAATATCCACAGCGATCTGAAGAGACTATTCAATTAAACCAAGCCAATCATTAAAGAGCTTTGCAAAAATTGTATTTTAAAGAAGTCTGGGCAATCTCTTGCAATTATACTCTTTTCTACGTATTTAATAATAGCAATGGAACACAAGGACTGTATATACGTTTTACTTCCTAACAAACTCTATGAATAATAACTGTAAGCAAAGTCAACTTCCCCAAAAAAAAAGCTCAGAGAAAATTCACAACAGAACTCAAAAATGAATAAATAAAAACATGACCATACATTTTATTCTGACAGCAATATACTCACATCATTCCAAAATAAAAAAAAAGTTAAGAGCCTCATTCCCAGCTCCCAATGCCTGCCTCCAAGTAACCACCTTGATTAGTTTCTTATGTCTTTCCAGTGTTTCTTCATGTGTGAATACACACAAACACACACAGATATATTTTTCTCTTATCTATACCTCATTATGTACACTGAGTAAATCTGAGAACCTTCCTTCCATACTTGCATATGGAGCACGTCCTCATTCATTTTCACAGATACATAATAATGTCCTGTGTGGATACCCACACTCTATCTAATCAAGTCCCTGCTGATGGACATTTAGAGTGTTTCAAACTTTTGCTGTTACAAATCACACCGAGGTGAACAGCCTTTCCTACTGAATATTTCAGTTGCCAGTTAAGCAAATTAAATATGCTTGTGTATACATGTGTGCATATAAAGAGATCTGAAATAATACACAAATTTTTAACAATGCTTATCTCTGGTTAAAACTCAGAGAGGAAAATAAATAAATAAATAACTCAGAGAGGATGAAAAACCAAACCTTAAAAGAATACAAACAGAAACAGATAAACCTATCTATATAGCTAATTGTTAAAATAATTACACAGAAAAAAAGACGTAATTCAAGAAAAATTTTTAACACAACACTGACTACATTTTCTTAATGAAAATGAACTTTAACTTAAAATTAGTCTAAAGACAAAAAGGTAGAGGAATTGTAGACTTTACAAATTAATATTGCTGTTGGGATGACACTGGTGTAATTTATTCTGGAACTTTTTATGGATAACTGGAGTCAGTGAGGACTTCCCTGGTGGCTCAGATGGTAAAGTGTCTGCCTACAATGTGGGAGACCCGGGTTCGATCCCTGGGTTGGGAAGATGCTCTGGAGAAGGCAATGGCAACCCACTCCAGTACTCTTGCCTGGGAAAATCCCATGGTTGAAGGAGTGTGGTAGGCTATAGTCCACGGGGTCGCAAAGAATCGGACATGACTGAGCGACCTCACTTTTTATATGTATATTGTAAGATAGAGTAAATGAATAAACATGTCGATATTGCTGGAATCCAGGGTTCTCACTTTGAGAGAAAGGAGATACAGCGATGGAAAAGGGACAAGTAAGGGAAAAACTCTGTGGTACCTGAGTTAGAATGGACAGATGGAAAGGAGGGAGGAAGGGAAGGAAGAAGGAAAGAAATCTAAATGTATCTGTCATCTCTGTCCACTGAAAGGCCCGGGACGTTGCAAAACACCAGTGGCCTTGAGCAACCCAGGCACCAGGATCTGGGCCGGGGCAGGAAAAGAACAAGACGGTCCTGGACAGTGCTATTGTGTCAAAAGTGAGGAAATGACGACACGGCAGAGATGTGTCAATAAGGCCCAAAAACTAGGCTAAAGTTGCCCCTACTGGCCAAATGGGAGACAACGTGAGCATCAAAAAGAAAACTGAAGATAATATCATTGATTTTAAAAAGAGTTCAGGGGTTCAAGGTGAACCCCTTAAAATGCAGTGTCCTTTACAAAAGAATGCCAACTATTAGGCATACAAGGGATAACGACGACAAAAACCCGCATTTTTGCTTTTGCAACCATCAGCAAAATAAATCATTCGGCAGGAATGATTGATGCTAAAATCACAACATAAAATTTTATTGCAGAATAGGATATTCATACGGTCTCAAAGCAGCACCCTGTGGAGACCCCTACGAGGAAAAGATGACAACTTCTGCAATGGGAAGAGATGGCAGACACCACCTTAAGTGATCAAACAGGATACCCAGTAATCGGCAAACTAACACTGCCCATCTCCTGATACGCAGTGTAGTCTTCTTACCAAAAACACATAACCTGAGTCTTGTCATGAGGAAATAATCAAACAAATCTAGACTACAGTCCTAGCCAATAAGAGAAATAACTGGACTCAGTGAGGGAATCTGGGGAGCAGTACTGCTCTGGATGAAGAAGGCAGGTTAGGAGGCACGCCAGCCAAAAGCAAAGCCTGACCCCTGACGGGCCCCCGGGGCAGGACACCATGAAGGGTGCCCGGGGGAACTGTGAATGCGGATCACAGCTTAAACAACACAAACGCATCCACATTAGTTGCCAAGGGTCTCACATACACATTTCAGAAGTTTCAGGAAACAAGGAGCATTACCTTTGATGGGTTAATTACAATATTTCTAGCTGAGCCATGTTCATCTCCAGTAAAGGCTGGCTGATTGTTGAAGCCTTGCTTCACGTTCACTGCGGTAAGTTCATCCTGTTGGGGAAAAGGTAGTGATTAGTCCCAAGGATGTAAAAGCCCCAACTGAAGCCAGTCTCCTGCAGCCTGAGGAACAAACTCCACGGTACTCTACAGAAGAGAGCTGCTAAATACTCACCAAGGAAAGCAGAAGTAGGGGTCTGAATATCAGTACATAAATGTGCAGAGAGAGAGAAGGCAGAGGTGGCAAAACGTTAACAACCGCTGCCAGCAGTTGAAAATTTTTCACTAACAAATTGGAGAAAGAAAACCAAAGCAACCCCTCCCCCATAAACATAAAATCATAGACTCTAAACTAGAACTGCTTCCAGAAAGCCCACAGTCTGACTCCCCATCCGTTGCCATATCTCTGTTGCCATATCTCTGTTCAATATCCCAGAAAACTGGCTCACTCAGGTACCTAACACCCCACAGTGAGTTCAAGACAGAAATGAAGGGTCCCTTGGCACAAGGCTTGTGCTAACCACACAACACCACAGTCCTGCAAGAGAAGGAAAGTTTAGAGCTTGCCAAGTTCTTTCATATATTTTGGTTCACTTCATCTTTACCAAATCTGAGGCGGACGGGAGGCGTGTGTCTTCACGCCCATTTTACAGATGAGATGAGTGAGGCTAAGCTAGCATAGTAACTGGACAAAGCCAGCGCTGAAAGGCCATCTTTTCGATCCTAGATTAGGAAGAGAAATTTCCATGACACTATGCACCAGAGTACACACGCCACATGAAAATGTGGTCTAAAAATACACAGCCACAATTCCTACCCTTCTTAAAAAGATCTCCGACTAGATAGACATAGGAAAACTTTCCTTACCAAGGTCACAACACATCAAAAATAGCCCGAGGCATTAAAAAAAAAAAAAAAAAGACGACCTTCCCCTGCCCATATCACTGTTACTGAACTAAATCTGAGTTCCCAATACAGACCTGAAAGAATAAAAGAGAAAAGATGGAGTAAATGAAGCTACCTTTTGCTCTTCTCACTTCAGGTCAAGAAATAGTCTCAGTGCCAGCTGGGTTCATGATAGCCACAGCCCAAGAATGAAATATACACTTAATTCTTCCCAAATAATTGTTTCGTGTGTAAAACTAAAACAAACAAACATCAACAAAACTGATCAGATCACTGCTATGATTAGGCAGGAAGCCTCAGGTCAAAATCATTAGTGACAAACAGCTCCTGCAAGGTCACCTCGGGTGAGAACTGGGGTCTCCTGGAGTCCTGCCATGTCACCCGACTTAACTGCGTGAGCTCGGACTAATACCTCGGCCAGCCCCAGTTTTGGGGGGCTTTCAGAAGACCCCACCAGAGGAAACTGAGCTCTCAGGTAATCAAGTCTCCTTCCAGCACAAAGGCAGCTGGAATCGGGATCTGCACAGAAAATGAACTGCACGTTCGAATCAGAAGACATCTTAAACTGCTCCTGCATTTCCAAATTAATTATTTGGAAATCTAGGGCAAAACCACATAATGCAAATTTTAAGTCAGAAAGGCGTCAGTCAACTGAAATAAAGCAAACACGTGAACAGGATTTCGGCAGTCTCGGAGTCTAAGGAAGAAGGGGAATGCATCGGGTCGTGAGGAGAACAGGACAAGGAAATTGAATTCTTATCTTTGCTTTACCATCAGAGTAAACAAGAAGCACTAATTGAATAATAGCATATGTTTTCACGAAAGATCCGTCCTGGCTTAATTAGGAGGAAATGTGTGAGGCTTTCGGGACCAACTAGCTCCACTGAGTGCCACTTCACTTTCTATTCTAAACTAAGCCCGACTCAGTGGGCATGAATCCGAGCGAGCTCCAGGAGCCGACGAAGGGCAGGGAGGCCTGGCGTGCTGCGGCCGCGGGACTGCAGACTGAGCGACAAGCAGCCCTGCTCAGCTGGCGGCCTGCTGTGACTGACTGCTGAGCGCTGGCCTGGACAGCCACGGCCGTCTGTCTGTCTCTCTCACACACGTGCACACGTAATCCCCAGAAGGAAGAACATGGAACCGTGGTAACACGTCTGTCAGCCACATCAGATTCCCCTCAAACTCAGGCCCATAGAGGTCCTGCCGGGAAGCGTGAGCGCTGAGAATTTTCCAAGCCTGCATTCAGAACCTCACAAAATGCGTCCAGGATGCAGCCACTCCTCACCACCACCGCGGCCTTCCCCGGGTCAGGGGCACCATCAGCGCAGGCCTGAACGCCACAGTGGCTCCTAACTGCCTCCTTGCTTCTCCTCTCGTTCCCTGAGGGCCACATTCCACACAGCAGCCACGGGGAGCTGTGCAAACCTTGAGTGAGATGGCGACCCTCCTCAACATCCGCGGTAACGCCGCACCTCAGGCCCAGCGCCTCTCGGACCTCGCCCCTGATCACCCGGCCCCTGCACGCTCCTCTCCACTCGTCTGCCCACCCCCACTCCCGGGCAGCTCCTCGCGCCTGCCTCCGGACGCCCTGCGGCCTCAGGGCCTTGCGCCGATTCTCCCCGGGCCTCCTCCCTCTGTCTCCTTCCCCTGGTTCCCACGTGGCCGACTCCCTGACCACCTTCAGTCATGTTCTCCATGAGAAAAGTGATGACTATTTGGAAGTGGAACTGCTCGCCCCGTTCCCTTCACCCTAGCACTCCTAATCTTCCGACAGTCCACAGCACTTACCACCGAAAATCCCTGTCCTGCCACCCCCGCCAGCAGGTAAGACCTCTGAGGACGGGGTCTTTATGTTGCTCGTAAATAATCATGCCAAAGAAGCAAAGAATCATGCCAAGGACCCAGCGCAGTGGCTGGCACAGGGCACCCAAAGGCACTCAACACAGGTTTGTTGAAAGAATAAATAAGCGTATGATAACCTGCTTTGAACAATTAATATAAGCATACTGTGACTCAGTACCCCATGAACTTGGGGTCCCTAATTCTGTTTGAATTTATGACTAGAGTCACCTCACCTCCCAGAGCCGTGGCTTCTCCCCATCAAGCCCAAGGCACTATCCTAAAGGCAAGTAGTTTTAAACGCCCCTTTCCCCCAAGTCTGAAATGAAATTCATAGACAGTAACTTAACTTTTTTTTTTAATCAATGTAATGCCCTCACTCTAAGAAAAAATTTTTTAATGAAAGTAAGTTATAACAACATAGGTACTTGAAAAGAAAACCCTGAGGCATGCGCCACGGGACCTCCACCACCCAAGAAGCGTGGCCCGCGGGCCGCTGCGCTGGCCTCACCTGGGCCCTCCCTCAAGCGACTCCACAGATTCTCCAGGCATGCATTTGGAGAAGCGGGCCTTGGGAGACATGAAGAGTCAGTAAATGTCTGTTCCTATACCCAGAATCAACCTAATGCGGCCACCACAAAATGCAGACTGATACAGATGGACTCCACCGCCAAACCAAACTATCAGGAACAGCGAGGCGTAAACTTTCTGAAACAGAGAAAACACCCAGTAAAAGTTGCAAACTAACAAGATAAACTCTTCTCCCAGTATATTACAAATCCAATAGCTATATTCCTCAGAGATTCGGTACACACTGAGGTATAGATCCCCTGGAGCAGGAAATGGCAACCCACTCAGGACTCTTGCCTGGAGAATCCCTTGGCTAGAGCAGCCTGGTAGACACAGTCCATGGGGTCGCAGAGTCGGACCTGACTAAGCAGGCGTGCGCACAAGGGGAACGTGTACAATAATCAAGCAGAAAAGGTCACAGGCACATTCCCCCCCGGGAGAGCGACTCTGGAGGTTTGCTGGGGGTCCAGCGCGGTGACGGACAATTCCTCACTGAGCCCGACTGCCCACAGTGAGGACGCCTGGCCCACCCTTAAACGGCAAGGACCCCCCACCACAGCGAGAGCCAACACCTGCCTCCAGAGCGCCGCGACGCCCCGGCCGAAAACCCAAGTGTACTGACAGGGACTGCTTTTAGCTGTTAAAGCCCTGCCTCTGAAAGGAGGAATCCAGATTTCAGAACCACGGAGCTTCACACAGGCCCCACCCCAGCTCCACCACCACAAGACTGACAAGTGGACGTCCAGCTCCAGCCACTGCAGCCCCCGTGGGCCCCGCTGCGTCACAGGTGGAGGCCGCGCTGACCCCGGGGCGGGGATGACCGAATGCAAACACACCGAGCGGAAAGGCCCCCAGACTGTCTGAACCCGAACCTCCAACTCCAGTTAAGAGTGACTCAATCCAGTGCTCTGTGAAAACCCACAGGGGCGTGTGGGGTGGGGGGTGGAAAGAGATTCAAGAGTGAGGGGACATACATATATACACCTAGAGCTGATTCATGTTGACGTACGGCAGAAACCAACACAAAATTGTAAGGCAATTATCCTCCAATTAAAAATAAAATTTAATTTTAAAAAATATATATAAACCTGAAAAATAAAAGTGACTCAAAGCAAGCTTTGGAACCGTTTCTGGGCCTCAGTTTCCTCGATTATGAAACAGGGATAGTAGTGGTTTCCACTACTATTATTACCTCCATATCCCTGCTGAGGAAATAAGAAAGATCACATCGCTGTTTAGAACTCAAAAGAATCCATGTTCCCAACCACAGTGAATGGCCAGCAATTAGTATTATTGCTGTTCCCACGTCCCATTTCTGCTTCAGGGAAGTGATAACCTGCCGCTCCGGTCAAGCACTAAGGAGTGCAAAAGGTTTTGCTTCAGAAATTACAAGGACCCTGGCCTTGAGCAGTGAACGGTTCTCAGACTTCTGCAAGCATCAGAATCCTGACAGGTTTGTTAAACAGCCGCCACTGCTTGGGCCCCTCCCTGAGGCTCCCCAATTCAGGAGGCGGGGGCTGCGGAGGGAAGAGGTGCCCAAGAATCTGAATTTCTAATAGCTTCCCAGGTCTGTCGTGCGGATCCAGGGACCACTCTTTGAGAACCACTGATGTAAAGGCTTGGCGTTCGTGGCTTTCTAGAAAACCAGGGCCCCGGGTCCAGCAGCCGGGCTGCGCTCAGCCACCAGGGAGCACCTGGGTGCTCCCTCTCAGTTCAGGAGGAGACCCCTGGTCCCAACTCTCTGCCACACACAAAGCCACACACACACACACACACACACACACACACACACACACACACTCACCCCGGAAGAACCAGTCAGGAGGCTTTCTCTCACTCCTTTAGCTTCTCACAGACCCGCGAATGCAAACACCAGGGCTGCAGACCGCTCAGTTGCACCAGGAGGCACGCAGAGCTAAAGAGAAGCCCGGCGGGCGTGTCTGTTAAAGTTTAGTCACACAAAACTTCAGGTCAGCTTCCCAGAGGGACTAAGGGAAACGTGTGAACGCCACAGCGTCACAACCAGAACAGGCTCCATGACGCTTTTTCTCCCAAAGTTTCTGAAGAGTGAAAGTTGATGGCAGGAATCCAAACAACCAGCTCAGAGTAAGACTCAAATTTCAGAGTGTGCAAGCTATTGTTGTTTGCACAGCGCTTCTCAAACCCCAGTAAGGCAGCAACGTACCCCCTTTAAAGGAAAAACATTCTCTCTGACCCCAGGATGCGTGAAGAACCCAATTTGGGAAAATGAGCTAGGACCTGGATACTTAATGGCCTTAAGGCAGCACTGAGAGATTCAGAACAAGATGGAACATGTGTTATGTGAACTCAAACTGCAAACTTTTATGACACTTTGCCCTGAAGATGTTTGCCAAATCTAATCAAGTAAAAATAGAAGGGAGAGAATCCAGATTTTAAAACAGCATGCCTATAAAATCCCCAAGCCAGGAACACAAATAGCTTCCTCTTGCACTAGCCTTGACCCTCTTCAAAGATTTCTCTAATAAAAAAGGATAGCTGCCGAAGTCCTTACCACAGTCCTTACAGAGATTGAAACTTGTTTTACTGCACCTAGTCAACAATTCTCAAAAAAAAAAAAAAAAAAACCATCAGCTACTGCCTTGCCTATTTGCAAAATTGAGACAACTAAAGCCCTTGAGGACACACCCAACCGCTAATCAGGGTCTCAGTGGCAAGCCACTGTCAGTAAAACAACTCTTGCTGCTGCTGTTCAGTCGCTAAGCTGCGAATGACTCTTTGTGACCCCATGGACTGCAACACACCAGACCCCTCTGTCCTCCACTATCTCCCAAAGTTTGCTCAAATTCGTGTCCATTGAATCGGTGATGCTACCTAACCATCTCATCCTCTGTCACCTCCTTCCCCTTTTGCCTTCCATCTTTCCCAGCATTAGGGTCTTTTAATTTTCCCACTATACAATGTGAGGGATAAAAAACAAAGTGCCAACCATGAACTCTGAGTTTTAAATGTTTTATCATGAACTGTGGTGCTGCAGAAGATTCTTGAGTGTCCCTTGGACAGCAAGGAGATCAAATCAGTCAATCCTAAAAGAAACCAACCCTGAACATTCACTGAAAGGACTGATGTTGAAGCTGAAACTCCAATACTTTGGCCACCTGATGTGAAGAACCGATTCATTGGAAATGACCCTGGTGCTGAGAAAGATTGAGGGCGGGAGGAGAAGGGGACGACAGAGGATGAGATGGCTGGATGGCATCACCAACTCGATGGACATGGGTTTGGGTGGACTCCGGGAGCTGGTGATGGACAGGGAGGCCTGGCGTGCTGCGGTTCATGGGGTCGCAGAGACTCGGACACGACGGGCGCCTGAAGAGCAGCAGCAGGGGCAAACACTGAACACACACGCGTGAGCCCGAACACCACTCAGCCAGGAGCCGGCTGAGGACACGTACTCACAGTCCAGCCTGGTGGCCCAGAGCAGGGGTGCACCAGGCCAGGCTGCGGACGGCTCCGACAGAAACCATCTTTAAAACAGAAGTGGTCCACAGGTAACCTCAACATGGAGAAAGGAAGACTCATCCGCCTCATCACTGACTCCAACTAAAATGATAAGCCTTCGACAGGCTGAAATGAAATTCAAGTTCTGCTTGCTTGGAAATTTTTATTTCCCTTTTATCATAAAGTGGACATTAATTTTTGCATTAAAAAAACGAGTGAGATGGGAGAGGAAGTGGGAGGCAGGTACACGAGGATGGGTGTATATACAGTATACCTGTGGCTGACTTCATGCTGACATATGGCAGAAACCAATACAAACTGAAGAGCAATCATCCTACAATTAAAAATAAATTTTTTAAAATGAGAGGTGGAGGTTTTCAAGAATGTCACATTTTTCTATGTATACACAGAAAAGAATGTGTAATCAACATCTAACACCATAAAAATAAATTTTATCTAAATTTAAAAATAAATAAAAGGATAAGGCATGAAGAAGTTTTAGGAAAACAAGCACCCAGACACACACAGTAACAAAAGCCTAGAAACAGGCCCATGTTCACACAGAAGGCCAGCGTTCACTGTGCGGTTTTGTACTTGACACTGATAAAAAATAAAAATCAGACCTTCAATACTTTGGGTGAACTACAAAGGCACCCATAAATCTTGGGCATTTATCTTGAACTTCAGAGAATGATGTTATTTTTTGGATCAATTTCAGAGCAATCTTTTAATTTCAGTAAGTGTTTCATCAGTAAAGTGAATACATTTTGAGTCTAGTTTGGAAATTGGCTAAGTTCTTTCTCACTCAAAGTGGGGAAAAGTCAGTTTAACACACTTTTCAATGACCGTCATAAAAGCAGATAATAAATGGGCACACACAGGTGTGCACACAGTTAACCTCCTCCAGACTTCTCATCCACAGCACAGAACATGTGCAGAGACACACAATTGCCTCCATCACCTACTCACATCTAACAAACTAACTCAATGACTGTCAATGAAATGCCGCCATGGATGACGATGCCGCAGAAGTAGAAAATGTGCCTCTGCGCACTAGTCAGACAGGCTGTGCTTAGCCAGGGTCTTACTTCAAACAAACAAAATGTTTAAAAACAGCTTTATGGGACTTCCCTGGAGTGGTCCAGTGGCTAAGACTCTGCGTTCCCAATGCAGGGGGCCTGGGTTTGATCCCTGCTCAGGGAACTAGATAGAGCCCATATGCTGCAACTAAAGATCAACTAAAGATCTGCAACTACAGATGCCAAATAAATTTTTTTTTTTAAATACCTTTTTGATTATTTTCCCTAGCTTTGTCCACCTCTCTCCCAGAAGAGCATTCTGTCTGCAGGTCCCATTTGAACAGTAAGGCTATGACAACACCCATCACAGTCCAGAGTCAGTCTTCAGGCAACGCCTTCTGTTGTTAGCAGATACAGATGACCCAAGAGATGAGGAAAACTCTCTCCTCACACCTCATCATTAGCCACTTTGAGGCACACTTCTACTAGAACACACCTCCCATCTAGCCCTTCCTTTACGGGAACACGGCCCTCTCTCTGAGCGCGGCCGCTGGCACAGCAGGCCAGGCCGCTGCCCTCGGGCCTCATACCTCCCACCCCGCCCTGGTCCAGGCCTTGCCCGAGCTCAGCCTGCCCCACGGCCCCGGATGAATCTTTCTGAAACAGGCTGTCTTTTCTGCACTCCCCTTTCTCAATAGCCTCAGAGGCTTTCCTTTTCCTCCCCCTTGGAAGAAGCTAACGAATGGAAACATCTGGCTTCACCCTCTCTGCACCCTCAGTAACCTTGGTGGGCCTTCTCTGCACCTAACTCCAGCCAGGACTGACACACACAACCCCTGGGATGGGCATAGACGCCTCGAACCATCGAGCCCCGCTCCCCAGCCTCGCCTCTGTTCTGAGTGGTGAATCACAGAGGTCTGAGTTTGAACGCAGAGCCCTTACCTATCACAGAGAGCAAGATAAACTGACCCTCTGCACCTCGGTCACCTCAAAGACAAGAATAACTCACAGAGCTGAGGTTACATAAGATAAAATGCAGAGTTTAGCACACTGCCTGGCCCCATATTGCGCGCTCTGTAAATGGTGGTTACTGGTATTTTTAAAAAAAAAAGAGCTTTTTCTTCATATTTTAACTTTCATGTAATCTACTTGACTATTATATTCCTTGCCACACACATTGTCTTTTCCACCTCTAAGCCTTGCCTAATGCCATTCCTATCCCCTGGAGTATATTATGCAATCTTTAGCCTTCTTCGAATCACAACCCAGGGCTGCCCTGCATTTAATCACTGAAGAATACAGTAGTGTGATCAGCACTGGGGATTCCAGTGAGCAAACTGCAACTGTGATCAAGGACCCAAGGAAAAGCAACACCTGCTCAGAGCCCAATCGATAGGGGCTTACCCTAACCTGAAAAGTCAGAAAAAAATTCCCTGAAGAAACCACCTTTGCGTTTCGCCTCGGAATGCGAAACAGGCATTAACCAAGTTAAGAGGAAGAATCTTACAACAGCAAGGCTGACACTGTGCGGGAAGTGATACAACAACAACTCTACAAAGACCCTGAAGAGTTAAGAGATGTATACTGTAATTCCTAGAGCAATCGCTATAAAATAAAATGTGAAGCACTAAGCTAAAATGTCAATAGGTGAATTTAAATTATTTTTCAACAGAGTTTAGTAATCCAGAAGTAAAATGGCAGATAAACCCAAACATGTCAATAATTACATTAAATGCTAATGAAATGTTAACAGGCTATGATTCCAATTAAAAGGCAGGGATTGTCAGGATTGAAAGGAAATCAAACCCTGCCCCATGCTGCACCTTAAATACATTAAGACAGATAAGGTGACAGTAAACACATGGGAAAAGATGAGCAACACGCAAACGATGAACCCAAGAGGGCTAGGGAGGCTGTATGAATACTGGACCAAGTAAACTTTAAGATAGAAAACATTATCAGAGATAAAAAGGCACATATCGCAATGATAAAAGGGTCAGTTCATCAGGGAGACACAACAACCACTAGCATCGTGTGTCCATCAAGGGCAGAGGCAGGAGGAGCCTGCGTGAGGTCTGCAGGCCTAGGAAAGAGGGAGAGAGAACGGTGTCACAGCAAGCGCAGAGGGCGCCAGGCGTGAGCTGAGACAGCGGTGAGCGCAGACAGCACACGCAGGGTCCTGGGGGCCCAGGGAAGGGCTTCCACAGCTTTCCCCGCACAGGCTCTGTGGGCCGAGTCGCTCAGTCGCGTCCGGCTCTCTGCGACCCTGTGGACTCTGGCCCGCAGGCTCCTCTGTCCACGGGGACTCTCCAGGCAAGAATACTGGAGTGGGTTGCCATGCCCTCCTCTTTAAGCCACATACCTACAGTCAATTAATCTTTGACAGAAGTGAGCGTATACAATGGGGAAAAGACAGCCTCTTCAGCAAGTGGCATTGGGAGAGTCGCATATAAATAAATCAACAAAGTCAGAACACAGCCTCACACCATACACAAAAACAAGCTCGCAATGGCTTAAAGGCTTCAACATTAAGATATGACACCATAAAACTCCTACAAGAGATCACAGGCTAAATATTCACTAACATAAACAGAACCAACACTCTCTTAGGTCAGTCTTGGGCAACAGAAATAAAAAACAAACAAATGGCATCTAAATCAAACTCACAAGCTTTTGCACAGCACAAGAAACTGTAAACAAAAGAAAATGACAACCTCAGAAGGGGAGAGAGCATCTGCAAACAGCGCAGAATGCAAGCGCCTCACCTGCAAAATACACAAACGGCTAATACAACTCAGTAACAAAAACCACCCACCCAAAAAATTGGGCAGAAGACCTAAATAGACATTTCTCCAAAGAAGACTTAGATGGCCAACAGACACACACGAAGAGGCTCATCAGTGCTAAATACTCGAGAAACCCAAACTACAATGAGGTACCATCTCACACTGGTCAGAACGGCCCTCATTAAAAAGTCTACAAATAAATGCTGGAGAGGGTGTGGAGGAAAGGGAACCCTCCTACACTGCTGGCGGGAATGTAAATGGGTGCAGCCACTGTGGGGAAGAATATTGCAGTTTCTCAAACAACTAAGAACAGTTTCCATAAGAGCCAGCAATCCCACTCCAAAACATATATTCAGACAAAATTATAATTCAAAAAGAAACATTCGACTAACACAACACTGTTAATCAACTATCTTCCGATACAAAATAAATTTTTAAAAAAATATACACTCACCCCTATGTTCATAGCAGCACTGTTCACAATAAGCAAGACACAGAAGTAACCTAAACATCCAATGACAGAGGAATGGATACAGAAGATATGGTGTGTATACGCAAAGGACTATTACTCACCCATAGAAAAGAATGAAATAATGCCATCTGCAGCGACATGGATGAACCTAGAGATTACCATACCAAATGAAGTAAGTCTGAAAGACAAGTACCACGTGATATCATTTATGTGTGGAATCTAAAACATGACAAATGAATTTATATATGAAACAGAGAGAACAGATCTGTGGCTGCTAAGGGGAAGAGGAGCAGGGGAAGGGATGGATTGGGAGTTGGGATTAGCAGGTGCAAACAATTACCTGTAGAATGGATAAAAACAAGGTCTTAGTGTATAGCACAGTATGTCTATATATATATATATCAATATATCACAGTATATATCAATAAACAATAATGAAAAAGAATGCATGTCTATATATATAACATGCATAACTGAATCACTTTGCTGTATAGAAATTCACACCACATTGTAAATCAACTAACTAGACTCAAATGAATTTTTTAAAAAACAGCATAAAGGGTTGCATGCAGTGGGTTGACATCATCCAAACTAAATAGATCCACAGTGCAGACAACAGTTTAGAGCTTGTCAGACCAAATAGCAGGCCTGGGGGCAAGGCGACTGGGACCAGTGAGAGGCTCCCTTAAGAGTCAAGACACGAGGTGACGGGAGCCAGGACCAAGACGGCAGCATCAGCGATGGAGACACGGGGAAGGGTCTTTGTGGGGCTACTCAACAGGACTGTTGGTGACATGGCGGACGGAATGACAGAGAGTGAGGCTATCTATCAAGGACGTCTCCTGGATTTCTGGGACAGCAAGAGAACTTAAGACATAATACAGCAATGACAGGGGGTTTTAAGAGGAAGAGGAGCAGATCCCAAGTTCAGTTTTAAATGGAACTTTGACGTATCAGGCTGTTGCGGTCTCTTACAGACCAGGACCTGGGGACTGGAGTTGTCGAAGAGAGAGAGAGAAAGAGAGAGAAAGAGCAGTATCCTTTGGGTTACGTGGAAAACCAATAAAGTCCATACACAGGACTTGTACCGCTCACGAAGGCACAGAGCGTCCTCCCAAGGAGATCTTGAAAGCCCGAACGAGAAAGCGAGCTCGGTAGGTGTCCACGCTCCGACGCATTAGCCGGAGACAGAAAGAAGGACGCGGGGGACCCAAGTCTCTAGTGGAACAAGGGTATTTTATTAGCAGAAATGCATGCTTATGTATCTTCAGTAAAATGATTACTCAGCCATTAAAAAGAATGAAATTCCACCAGCTGCAACAAAATGGATGGTCGATTAAGTACAAGGTCGCTGAAGAGAGCCACTGAAGGCAGTCACCGGAAGGGAGTCCAAGCAGGTGCTCCGTCCCATGATCGCAGCCCTGAGATCTCAGTTCCTGAATTCCAGGAACTGACACTGATGAGGAACAGGGAGTCCTTGAGAAATGGCACACGAAGGAAGACAAAGTGACATATCGGATCCCTTAAAGTTGAACGCCCCCTGACATCAGGCCAAAGAAGATGCTTCTGATAGCCACTTAGAAGTCTATAGAGTGCAGAGGGGTCTTTGCTGGAGTCGTCAAGGTGTGAGTTGTCTTCATCAGGTAGTAACTGAAGCCTGGGGTGGCCAAGATCGTCCAGAGAGAGGGTGAGTGAGAAGAAACGACAGCCTAGAACAGACCCCAGGGAACACGCAATTGGACTGCGTGGCCAGGTGGAGGAGGGAGAGCCTTCAAAGGAGGCTGCGATGGTGCGGCCAGGGAAGAGAGAGGAAAACCAGGAGTGCTTCAGCTCAGAGCTGAGGGAAGGGCCCTCCCTGACGGTCCAGGGGTTAGGAATCTGCCTGCCAGTGTGGGGGACATGGTCTGACCCCTGGTCCAGGATGAGTCCACATGCCACGGGGCAACTAAACCCCTATGCCACAACCACTGAAGCCCGAGCCTGGAGCCCACACTCCACCAGAGAAGCCACCAGAATGAAGAAGAGTCCTCGCAACTAGAGAACGCTCACGCAGCAAAGGAGACCCGGCGCAGCCAAAATAAAGTTTAAAAAAAAGAGCTGACGGAAGACGCGGCTCGGGCAGGGGAGGGAACGACAGGCGCCATGTGGCCGCTGGGCCCGGGGAGAGGGGTCTCTGGGAAAGGAGGGCAGAAGCCCAGCAAAAAGGAGCAGAGGAAGAAGCGGGAGGCGAAGGCGACATGAACACACAGGATGCTGTGCGCAAGGTCTGGAGAAAGACGTGGAGAGAAGTGGGAAGATGGGGTGACGGGGCAGAGCAGGGGTGAAGATGACAGAGGCACGTGCATGTTTTGACGGCACAGAGAGGATCCAGCGGAGGGAGAAACTGAAGGTAACAGGAGATAAGCGAGGTGGTAAGACAGCTGGAAGTTGTTGAGAAAACAGGAGGGGACCCAGAAGGAAAGGTTCAGTACCAGACCACCCCGGGACGAGTGCAAGAGACAGGCCCTGCAGGCACTGAACTGTGTACCCCGCCAAGACAGGTCAAAGGCCTAACCCCCATACCTGTGACCTGTTTGGAAATAGGGTCTGTGCAAATTAAAGTCACACTGAATTAGGGTCCTGATCCAAAAGCACATGGCCAGCGTCCTTACGGAAGACACAGAAGGAAGACTGATGCAGGCGGATTTGGAATTACGCTGCCACAAACCACGGAAAATGGGGCGACCAGGAGCTGGGGGCTTTCCAGGTGGCAGAGTGATAAAGAATCTTCCTGACAGTGCAGGACACACGAGAGACATGGGTTCAATCACGGGGCCAGGAAGACCCCCTGGAAGAGGACGTGACACCCCACGAGCCAACCTTCTCGCCTGGAGAATCCCATGGGCGGAGGAGCCTGGCGGGCTACAGTCCGGGGGGGTCTCGAACAGTGAGACACAACTGGGTGACTCAGCACACACACAAGCACCCGAAGTCGGAAGAGGACAAGAGAAGCCCTGCTCCGGGTGTGGGCCTCCCTCCAGGGCTGCGAGAGAGTGAATCCCCGCGGTTTTAAGTCATCCAGTTTAGGGCAGCACTGTGTTCCAGCAGCCCTAGGAAAGTAAAATGCACGTGCAGGAGAGGGGCGAGGGGAGAAGGGAAGCTCTGCTCTGCTCTTCCTGCAGGACCACCCTCTGAGATCACCAGTCGGCGGCAGTCAGAGCCTCCTAGCCAGTCTCCGTGGCCGAGGAAAGCAGCATCAGCCGGCTGTGTGTCGGGGACGCCCCAGCCCCCAGCATCCGGCAACGGGACCGACTCCTGTTGAATCTCCTCTAACTTGATAGCTGTTTGACCAGCCCCCGGCATCCCAGCAACGGGGACCGACTCCTGCTGGATCTCCTCTGACTGACTTGATAGCTGTTTGAGAAGTTTAGGGGAAAGGTGGGGGTGGGGGAGGCAGCGAGAAGGGTATGTGGTCTGTTCCCCCAGCTCAGCCAAAATGTTCCTGAGAGCACGACCACCAGCCTCCTGAACAGAGCCAAGGAAGGGGCCGGACTGATGCGGCGGGAAGCGGGAGGCAGGACTTCCCCAAGGGTCAGCCCAGCATCTTCCCCGCCCCTACCCACACCTCTGGCACCTGGGCCACATTTGCATCAAGGCCACATCTGAAACCCAGCTTTTTACACATCCACCCTCGTCGACCCAGCTATTAATATTCACCCCACCCAAAACTCCAACTGCCAGCCGTTGATCACCGACGGTGGGCAGCCAGATGAACCCAGAGGTGTGAGCTCCACACGAAGGGCTCCGACCTTCACACCAGTGCTGAGCAGCGGGCAGGAGAGAAGGGAAAGCCACGAGCACAGTGGCGCTCCCTGGCCTCTGACCAGAATGAGCACCCCATCTTCCTCAGAGTCCAAGGGTTCAGGCAGGATGAGCGCCCATTTACAGGCTGCGAGGCGGACGAGTGACGTGCTTCGGTAGCCACGTGGGAACCAGGCCCCCGGCGGGCCCAGCGGCTCTCCAAGGCCGCGAGGCCCTGAGGGAGACTGGCGCGGTTTCAGTCAAGCTCCACCAGGGCCCGAGCTCCCTTCTGGTCTGCGAAATGGAGATACCTCCATACCCCTCACATGCCTAGCGTAAAGGACAGGAGGAAAACCGTATGTGAGGCCCTCGACAGGGTCCCAGGTCCACACGAGGCGCTTTCAGAAAGGCTTCTGCGAGTTCCTTGCACCCAGAGGCTAGGATCTGGCGCTTTCACTGCCGGGGCCTGGGTTCAATCCCTGACTGGGGACGGTGCGGCCAAAACATACACAAATATAGGCTCTTCACAGGCATTGCCACTACGGCTTTTGACCAACCAGCACATCCAGGGACTCACTAACTTTCCAACGAAGCAAACGGAAACATCCACCAAGGATGATGTGCTGAGACTCTTAGGGACCCGACTCCCCACCAAAACCTCCCTCGCCCTTAACCATGAGACAGGCAGGCCCTCCCCCTCCAATGGAAGTGAGAGAGACTGATTCAAATCACATCCAATATACTCGGCATTTATTCCACTCTTATCTAAGTAGCTGTAGCCTATTAATTCATATTCAAATCACCCTCAAATGCATGTCACTCTCGGATATCAAACACCTGGATGTGGCTCTCAGGAAAACTCCCAGAGAAAAACACTTGACCTCTCAGACTTGCAGAATGTGGGAAAGGGCACTTAGGGTGTCCGTAGCTGATCCTGCCCAGAACTGCACATAAGGCAGCCTCAGAAGACAGCTTCCCCTCTGGAGCTCCCAGAGGTCAGGTAAGTCACCGTCCCACACGACTCAAAAGATGCAATCGCATCTTAATGTAGACGCCTCCTGCAAATCATACTTTTCACGTAGAACTAAATCTGCCTCCCACTGGGCTAGGTGATCCGAAGGCAGAAAAAACTAATCCAAGCCACGGTTTCTGACCTCTGAAGTTAACTGTCCATGCAGTGCCTCACTGTGCCCCCATCCTGGCTCTTTCTACCCCGGGCCTACGTGCACCCCTGACCCCACACTGGGTGCCCACCAGGAGGAAGCTGTCGGTGACTGCCACCAAGCGAACTGCAAATTCACAAAAAGGGAAACTTGATGGGTGACAGAGACGAAAAGCGTGCAGGAAAAAATCAAATAAAGCTGCAGGACATCCTTCTTCCTGCCTGGGAGAGAGGACAGAGGTTGGGAACGTCTCTCTCTTTTCTTTAATCCATTATTTAATTAATGTACCATGTTCAACGGGCTTTCCTGGTGGTTCATCTGGTAAAGAATCCACCTGCAATGTAAGAGACCTGGGTTCGATCCCTGGGTTGGGAAGATTCCCTGGAGAAGGGAAAGGCTACCATTCCAGTATTCTGGCCTGGAGAATTCCATGGACTGTGTAGTCCATGGGGTCGCAAAGAGTCAGACTCGACTGAGCAACTTTCAATTTCCTTTCACCATGTTTGACAATTTAAAAAAATCCACTGGATTTACAAAATTCTAAAAATATTAAGAGATACTAAAATGATGTGAGAATTATTTAGATTTTCTGATGATTTCAGAAGTACTTGAGGTCTCTGCTAGGTTTCAAAAACATCACTGTGACTGTCATTCAAATACTACTTCAAATTATGGTTATTTAGATTTCATAACTATTTGATTTTTATTGTCTATTTTTTAAGATGTTTTTTTAATGTGGACTTATTTTTTTTAATCGGGGGATAACTGCTCCACAATGATGAGTTAGCTGGGAATGTCTCTTTTTTGTTGTTAGTGGGGGTGGTGATGCTGTTTATTTGCATACTCGAAAACAGATGCTAAACCTAGAATTGAGCCAAGAAAGCCAATGTCTGTGAGTCCAGCTCCGAAAGTGCAGCCTGAAAGTCAGCCTCTGTTAACACCTCTCAGCCTCCACCCTTTTTATTTTCGGGAGGCTTGCTCACTCCCACCTCTTCCACGGAGCTAAGCCAACCTTCCAAGCAATTGGGGACGTTTACCACCATCAAAGCAGCCTGTGGGGGACTGAATAACAGGTACTGAAGGTGAGGTTTAAAGCAGGGGACAAGTGCTATAAACCAAACCCTCTGAGTCATCAGACCTTCAACTAAACCAGTTCATGCCACAGGGTGAGGGAGGTGGGTAAGAAGCGGAGTCCGAATATTCATTCCATTCCAGCAATCAGGTAACTCTCCAAAGACTGAGCACAGATATGTGTCCACCGGAGATCCTCAAGCAACAGGATCTACTACCATCCCAGCTGAACAGTGTCCAAGGAATCGGCGCATTTTCCACGTCCTCTCTCCGTTTCCTTTGACCAATTTGTCACCAACTGCCAATCCTTCTCTAGTCCTGTTTAAAGCCCTCAGCAGTCTTTTTCCTCCGTGCTTCGGTTACTACAGCCGCTCCCCTCGCAGCCTCCCCGACTCCACTCTCTCCCTGTCCGGATTTATTAAGCATGAGCTAGTGAGATAAATCTGACAGCAAGGCCCGGTGAGCTCATCACCGCCCCCCACAGCAGCCGGCCAGGACGCCAGGACTCCAAGCTTGATCTCAGAGGCTCCGTCCTCTCCCCGTGGCACCTCACTCACCCCACCTGCAGCTCTTTCTTAGGAAAGGTAGGGTGCAACCTGTCCCCCCGACTCGCATCCTGACCCTCACACCTACAGCCTCCAGTGAGACCTCCAAGGATTCCAACCCTCTCTTCTCTGAACTCACGCAGCATTTTTAGCCTCCCTATATATAGAGCAGGGTGGTTTACAGCCCCGTCTCAGACGTCCAATTTCAACTCCATCACCATACAGCTAACGGAGCCTGGGAAAGTAAAGTTGACGCCTGTGATTCCTCCCCTGTGCCTCAGTTTCTTCACTTGTAAAAAGGAGGTAACAGTATCCACCCAAGAGGTGTTTGTGAGGCTGGCATAAAACCAAACATGTAAAGCCTTCAGAATAACCCACACAATCAACATGGGCTCTCCTGATGGAACGCGGCACTTTATACACCGTGAAGTCCAAGTGTCGGTCCCTCAGTCGTGTCAGACTCTGCAACCCCACGGACCGGCCCACCAGGCTCCTCTGTCCATGGGATCTCCCGGCAAGAACAATGCAGTGGGCTGCCCTCTTCTCCAGGGAATCTTCCCGACCCAGGGAGGGCAGGCAGATCTTTACTATCTGAGCCACCTGGGAAGCCCTTCCACACCGTACTGAATATGTTACTCAGTACTGAATATGAGGAATATGTTACTCCTCAGTTTTAAAATAAACAAAAGCCAATGCATTAGTCATTTTTTTCCATTGTTTTCTGTGCATCAGTGAGCCAGGTGTTCATTTCTAGAGCTGTGCTACTCAGAGTGTGGTCTGAAACTGCTACCGGTCCTCAACAAGAACAATATGCAAAAACTGACCAGTGCTTGGAAACTTTCATAGCAACTTGATACTGCCAGTACATTCAATCCGCATTTCATTTTTCTAGTGATTCATTTTTATCATACATCTATATCGGTCTGCAACAGATTGAAAATTAATTTTAAAAAAAAAACTGGCCCTTCACCACAGATATTTTGAGAAGCACTGTTCTAGAGGGGACAGAAGCAGACTTCTATTTCTTTCCTACACCCCCACATCACGGAGTGCAGTGGGAAGTACGTATCAAGTACTAAGTAAATGAAAATATAACTTCAAACGCATTTCAATTATTTAATGGGGACTTAAAAGCAGATCTCGTATGAGTAGTCAAGATGTAAATAGGGTCTCCAGTTCACAATCTTCCTTTTTCAAGAAGCAGTTGACATTTAGTCTACAACTGACCAAAGAGTAAAAACAGCTCTGACCCCAAAAATATTTTCCATACTGTCTACAGAAGCACTGTGCAGAGCTTTAAAAAAAGAAAGAAAGAAAAAAAAAAACCCTAAGCAATGTCAATGTTAACCTTCCTTGCAGAACTCGGGAGAAATATAAATTATTTAGCACTGCGTTGGACGTGGTTTTGATGGTGCCTCTCTACCTTTATGTAAACCAGCACCTTAGCAAAAAAGAAAAAGAAAGAAAATTCCAGTGACACTTAAGACAAAATACGTTTGTCTTAGCTCTTCCCTGCTGCCAGTCCCTTAAATGGTCGTAGTCTCAACAACCCTGTGAGATTAATCCATGAATGAAATGGCTGGAAGAGGAAAGCAGCAAATTCCACCAAATTTTAACTGACAACAAGGCAGCATTTGCATATCTGAGCTGGGGCACATTGGATGTGGGTTGAAGGCTGAGTTAATTCTTGCCGAGGAAAATCTCTACACGTTCGGGATGACTCTGGAAATGCTTGTAGAAAATTAAAAGTAAACAGGGAGATCTGTGTATGTCGTGCCTCCCGTCCTTCCTCAGAGGTAGTCACGTGAAACGCTACACGTAAGGGGTCGCTCCCAGTAGGACCTTGGTGCCCTGGCCCCAGGACCAAGTCAGGCTTGCTCCAGCAGACGCTCTTCTCTCTCCAGCAGTTTTATTTTTTATTTATAGTTTTACTTATTTGTCTTTGGCTGTGCTGGGTCTTCGCTGCTGCGAGGATTTCTCTCTAGCTGCGGTGAGCGGAGGCTACTCCAGGTGCAGCGCATGGGCTTCTCACTGCAGTGGTTTCTCTTGTTGGGGAGCACAGATTTTCGGGCGCACGAGCTTCAGCATTTGCAGCTCCTGGGCTCTAGAGCACAGGTTCAGCGGTCGTGGCTTAGTTGCTCCGGGCATGTGAGATCCTCCCAGATCAGGGATCAAACCTTCATTTGGCAAGAGTCTCCTTCACTGGCAAGCAGATTCTTTACCACTGAATCACCAGGGAAGTCCTCTCCAGCAGTTTTAATCTCCTCCTCTCAATTGCTCCCAAATCTAAAGACATGTTCAAGTTTAGGATTCAAGGATACACTCTTGCTTTACTGAACTGCAACCAATTCCTCCAAAGATCACATCCATTTCCCATCTCGGTGCCTTAGCTCACACCACCTGTCCAGAAGGCTTTGAAAACATCCATATTTCTGAAGACATCTCTAATTCTCAAAAAGCTGACCCCTTCCTCATCAGTTCCTACCACAAAAGGCTGCTAATCTTCCATACAGAGTTCTTCAATGGCAGGAACCACGTCTTATATTTCCCAGCATCACCGTGCCCTATACAGGGCTTCTAAGAACCGTTTGTTAATAATGACTGCCCCAGTTACTAGATCCAACCAATAAATATTTATTTAACCCCAACCATATCCCACACCCTCTCTCTGCCTCTGGTTATCAGTGGGGGATAAAAAAGGACATGGTTTTTGTTTCATGAAACTTATACTGGTGGGAGGACAGAACAAATAAGAAAAACATAAACAATACTGAGCACTGACCATCAGTCGCAGTGATGAAGAGAAGACAGCCACGCCACAGGAAGCTCACGTGAAGGCCCTGAAGAGGGAAACTGCCAAACCAAGAAGAGGCGGACGGCGACGCCAGCTCTCCCTCTGGACCACTCGTCACCCCCAGCAGCTCCCCTCCTTGGAGGCGCTGCTCCTTGGGGGCCACAGTCTGCCTGGTCCTGTGTTTCTCTGCCCACTCTGATCAGGCGATCACTGCCAGGACTTCAACACAAAAAATCGCACCAAAATCCACATTTGTACTACTTCTACACAGGGCAACCTGGATTCCCCAGAGCCATATCCAATCGAAAATATTAAAAAATGAACTGGGTCGCTCTACTCCCCTCCCCAACCTTCCCACCCTTGGGAAAAAAACTTAACAAGTTCTTCGGTTTCACTTGAGGACCACCATCCATCAGCTACCCAGCCGACTGTATAAGTAGTGTTCTCCACTTCAAAGACCTCCGGGGTTCCCAAGAATTTTCCAGCTACATACTGGTGAGACCAAATTTTCTTCATATCCCTCAATCGAAGCAACATATTGTAACAGACTAAGTGGAGAACTAGATATGAGAATCCAGTCTACGGCCATACCACCCTGAACGCACCCGATCTCGTCTGATCTCGGAAGCTAAGCAGGGTCGGGCCTGGTCAGTACTTGGATGGGAGAATCCAGACATTAAACAGATTCACAAAAATGTAAAAAATACCACTTCTTCCAATATCGTTTTTGTTTGGAAAAATATTGCTCATAAAAACATTTTCAATATGAAATTGGTTTATCACTGTTTTTAGATGAATTGCTATATACTTCTGATATTTCTCAGGTCTAATTTCTAATACCCTGAGTACTGAGCTATAAAAGCTCTAAGGCGTCTAAGGTTTATTACAAAGGGGTCCTAAAATCAGAAACTTTGGGAATCACTGCTCTAAGCTAAAAATATCAGTATATCCTCGTACTCGCCCCTCTAACCTTACACATCCACTTTTGCCAACTCCACCACCTCAATAACCTTTCTCCTAAATCCTCGTTACTCTTTCTTCCCAAGCCCCATAGGCCAAGAGGACCCACAAGAGTATCCTATCAAATCCTGGAACCTAGGAGTGTCACTCACTCAGAAAAAGGATCTTCACAGAGGTAATTAAGTTAAAGATCTCGAGATGAGCTCATCCTGGATTATTCCAGTGGGCCCCAAATCCAATAACAAGTGTCCTTGCAAGGCACACCCAGAGAAGGACAGACACCCGGAGAAGACACCCACGTGAAGGTGGAGGCAGAAATGAGACAGATGCCTGTGGGCCACACAGAGGCCAAGGGACGTCTGGCGCCACCAAAGGCTGGGTGAGGAGAGGAAACTCTCCCCTCGGGCTCCAGCCGGAGTCCAGCCCAGCAACGCTCCCTCCAGACGGCCGGCCTCCAGAGCCGCGAGACACTAAACCTCCGCTGTGTGATTTGCGGCGACCTGCTATGGCAGCCACGGAAACCCACCAGGCCCGGGCCCGGCCTGCGAGGTCAGCGACCATCCAGCCAGCTGGTCACTATGCCCCAATGTGACGCTCAGAAGCACTGTCCCCTCAAACTGCGGCCCTCAGTCATCTTAAATCCCATTCCCTTAACACCCCTGAACGACCACCTCATGGGCTCGACCGCAACGTCCAGACGCCTCCACACAGCACGCCAGGGACCCCACACATTGATCCCAACTTTCTCTCCCACTCCAACCCAGCCCCACTGCACGCCCCACCCCACACCTCAGCCCCATCCACCCCTACACGCCCTCCAAGTTCGAGGCCTGAAACCTCCTCCTTTATTAGGTCCTGTCCAAAGCTGGGCCACTCCCTACCATCTCCATAGCACTTCGTACATCCCTCTCAAAGAACATCCAGGACACTGCATCCCTTACTTACAGATATGTCACTCCCTCCAGACCAGGTTTTCTCAATCTGGGAACCACTGACATTTGAGGCCAGAGAAGCCCTTGTTGTGGGGGGCTGTCTGGAGGACCAGAGAATGCAAGCATCGTCCCCTGGCTCCTGCCTACTCGATGGCAGCGGCTAATACACACACACAGCGCTGTAACAACCCCAGGCGTCTTCAAACACTGCCCGTGTCCCTAGGGGGATCACCCCCGATGAAAAGCGCTGCTCTGGATTGAAGTCTTCAGGGACCCGTCTCCAACATGCTCAGCACTCACACACACTCCCATTCATGAAAGGCATTTTGAGCCCGAGGCATGGGCCGGGCACTGTGCTCCAAGCCAGGGACAAGGCATGAAATACAAGTCTTAGGCCCTGTCCTCATGAAGCCACAGCGGGCAAAGTGCCCACAGGTACTCATTAATAATGACTGAATGACGGGGTCTGCTTGGCACGCACATACAGAGCCCTACTTCCCTTGGAGGGTGGAAAATAAACCCCGGGAGCTAAAATTTTTCTCCTCTTCTCAGGTCCTAGCACTTCATGACTATACGAAACAGGGACCCCTTTATACAGAACACCATGTATTAATAAACGCTGCTCCCTGAAAGCAGGCAAACAGTACACCGTGTGTGTTTGTAACTCCAACGAAGCTACCCACAAATAAAAGAGAATCTCAACCAAGGAAATGAAAGCTAGACGGGATTAATCCCCAACACACTCCACAAACGACTGACCGAGCTAGCTAGCTGCCCCAGAGGCTCCGGAGAGGGCTAAGAGCCTTCCACCGAAAAACAGGAAGATGAGAGTGCCTGAGCTTCCAGAGTATTCCTCCCTCTGCCCAGGAGACACCACTCAAGGCTCTGGCAAGCTCCAAGATCAGACACGTGGCTGAACCGCCCCAGCTCTCACAGAGGCGCTGGGTGCCCTAAAATGCAGAGTAGTTCTCAATGCCAGGGCAACACGAGGGTGCTTACCAGCGATGGAGGCTGTGTGCCAAGGGGAGGGCAATTAAGTTGTAGGGACAGGTCAGGGCGCACAAGTGCTGCGCCCAGACCTGCCTTAAAGAGGCACCTTAACCTCTGCGGGGCTCGGCGTCTGCTGGCATCATGTGAGGAAGTCAGAGCAACCCATCCAGCTCCACACATACCCGGCTTCCCCCCAAAATGGAACAGACTCACAGGATCCCCCTCTCTGGACAGCGAAGAGGAGGGCTCTCCTCCTCTTCCCACCACCACGCGTTCCACCAGAAATGGAAATGAAGGAGCATGCCCTCCGCGTCTGAGCGGCTCTGCGCAGAATCAACCCTCAGACAGACAGGACGCAGTGACCTTTGTCTCCCGCTGTACTCAGAGGAGAGTTCTGGGAAGGTGTACTCTCCGGGATTCTCTCAGTCTCTGATGATTTGAGGGGGACAAGATATAAACGGGAAGCACCATGACAACGCTGGGCTTCCCAGGTGGTGCTCGTGGTAAAGAACCCGCCTGCCAATGCAGGCGATGTGAGAGGCGTGGGTCCAGTCCCTGGGTCGGGAAGATCCTCCAGAGTATGAAATGACAGCCCACTCCAGCATTCTTGCCTGGATAATCCCACGGACAGAGGAGCCTGGCGGGCTACAGCCCATGGGGTGGCCAAGAGTCGGACACGACTGAGCAGGCAAGCATGCACATCACGACAACAGCAGACACTTGCAAGAGACCGACGACTGGTTCAAAGATGGTTTAAACCACGTGGGCAGCTCCTGTTTCCTTCTCAAGAAGCCCATGGAGAGGTGGTCCCACCATCAGTTCAGGAGCTTTACAATTTCATAAAGCCATTCCGTCATCCCCACTTTCATCCACAGGCTCACTGCCTCATGGTCACAAGACAGCTGCCCTAGCTCCCACGACCACCCCGTTTTATTAATTTTCCCAAGATAGAGGCTCTCAGGGCATTAAAAGAGGACACTGTCTCCCATGTCTGTACTTTTTTCGGCAAGGAAATACATTGTTCCCCAGCAGTCAGCCACAAGGCAGGTTCCATTACATCTATCTAGCCAGAATTCAGTCACATCAAGCTGCAGGAGAGGCAAAGAGAGTGAGGATCTGGCTTTGGGGGGAAAAATTTTTTTTGTGGGAAGTCGGAATAGGTAGAGGAAACAGGGATAAGACTGATGGTGAAGTAGCCAACAAGGCATCTGGTACACACTGGGTTGGCCAAAAAGTTTTTTTTGTTTTTGGCACAACATCTTACAGAAAAATACAATACAACCATATCCAGCACCGTGCTGGTAAATGCTTCACAGCCAGCTCCTGAAAAAACTAAAAACAAAACCCCCAAATTTATAGCATTTGCCAACTTTCTTGGTGTAAATACTCCCTTGGTGTCAAAATTGAAGCCACCAGCATGATATTAACCAGCTCACAAAATTCCTGAAATTTTAATGATCAGCTGCTATAAGCCTGCTCTGGCAGGCCACTGAACTGATACCTCAACATGTGGTAACAAATAAGTTTACAGCGCTCCTTCCCACACTCTAGAGAATTAGGTATCATCCTCTCCAGCTCATAGGTGAGGAAAATCACACAGCACCGAAAATCACACAGCACCCCAAATCACACAGCTTAAGTGATAGGGCTGGAATGCTCCCATAACAGCCCCTAACCCAGCCTCATCACAGCTTTGACAGGTCACAAGAGCCTACACCCACACCCTCGAGATCCCTCTGCCTAAACCTCAGCTAAAGAGACTCTATCTTGGTTTGGAACCCACAGCAAAGCTGCACTCCTGTAAACTCAAAGTCACCTAGTAATTGTTCTTTAAGTTATATCCTCCAATAACAATGGAAGTTCACATCAACTGTTACAACATAGAATACATATTAGTAACCAAAAAAAAAAAAAAAAAAATCACCCCTAACGCCATTCCTAGTGGCAGAGTGGTAAAAACTCAGCCTGCCAATGCAGGAGACACAAGAGACGCGGGTTCATCCTTGGGTGGGGAACACCCCCTGGAGCAGGAAATGGCAACCCACGCCAGGGTTCTTGCCTGCGAAATCCCATGGACAGAGGAGCCTGGCAGGCTATACAGTCCATGGGGTCGCACAGAGTCGGGTGTAACTTAGCAACTGAACAACAAACCCATTCTCAAGAGACAGCAATTGTCTACATCTGGGTTATAATTCTTCCAGGTTATGTAGGCATCATATTTTTAAAGTAGAAATCATTTTATTGTGTAACATAAGACTTTTCTTTAATGTAAATTTTCCGAAACAGAAAAACAGGATAGTATAATGAACTCCCTTGTCGCCATCATCCAACTTCAGAAATCATCTAGAGATAATGAACAGTCCAAATATTTCCATGTTCCCTTCTCAGAGGGGAATCTGTAGGAGGCAGGCGCCTCCCTCCACATCCTCCCCTGACCTGGCTTTCCCAGATCAGACCTCAGGTCAGCCCTACTCCAGGCTAAGTTCACCAGCTCCTCCCATCACTGCTCAGGGAACACTGGGAAAGGAAACCTTCAATCAAGTTCACTCTCCTTACGGATCCCTCCACCTGCTCTAATTCCTGTCGAGTCTGTCAAGAAGTCTCACAACTGGGGTTCAGAACCTCATTAAAAGAGCATTCAGAGCAAGCACTGGGTTGGCCAAAAAGTTTCTTCAGGTTTTCCCTACAACATCAATAGAAAAACCCAAACAAACTTCTTGGCCAACCCAATACATCACAATTCTTTAGAATTTCCACTTAGTCCATTCTCCTACCCCCTGCTTTGTTTTCACCTGGGCGGACAAACAGCCAGGAGAGGCACTGCTAACTGGCTCAACTAAAACCCCAGGGCTCCGTTCATCCTCCTCGTCTCCCACTTCATGCTCACTCAAGGCACTTTGCATTCCGGACCTCACTTCTTGGTCTTCCATCTTCCGAAGGAATCACATTTTATATCTACAGGCGCCAGCCTAACTGAGAGATCCACCAGGCTGAAGAATGGTGGCTGCTCACCAAATGAACAGCCTTACAAATATTCCCCAAAAGCCTAGCTGGAAGCCCAGGCCCATGATCAAACATACAATTCTGTAGCCTCCAAAATGTTCAAAGAACATGCTCATGGACAGAGCAAGAACTGAAACACTGAGTGGCTTATCAAGTGCACACAAAAGGGAGCTGCGACCATCTCAAGCCCGAGGCGTGGGATTCTAGTCTGCCGTAGCCACGCACAGCTGATGGAAAACAAGCCTAGGCTGGGAACCATCAGTATCAGAACAGAACTTCAGGGGGGAAAGCAGCTAAATGCATTTGCACTATACTAACACTTCGAATGGCATATTTATCTAAAGACTCCAGCACATCAAATAGCAGGGAGCAGGTAGGATTAAGGGGGAGTCTGGCTTATAATAGTCTCTGCAAGTAAAGACACAAACTAAAGCAGTGGCTTTCAAAACTTCGTATGTTTAGGAATCACCTAGAAAGCATGTTTAAAATGCAAATTCCTCAATGTCCTTCCCAGAAATTCTGACTCAGCAGGTCTGGGGTGGAGGCAGGGCATTACGGCAGCATTTTTAAGGAGCATCTTTGAGAATATGCTCCTGCAGGCGATGACAGCCCCTGGGAAATGACAACCGCCTGAGTTCCTCTGCCTGGGGTGGCAGCACTCCTGTGAGCAGCAGGAGAATCTGACCCAGTGCTTGTTACACTGGTCCTGGCCTAATCTCCACGTAAGTTAAATACAGACATCCCTCCCAAACACCGGTATCGAGGTAGGTAAATGATGGGGCCCTGGCGGTGGTGGTTTAAGTCGCTAAGTCGCGTTCAACACCTGTGACCCCATGGACTGTAGCCCACCAGGCTCTTTTGTCCATGGAAATTTCCCAGGCAAGAATCCTGGAGTGGGTTGCCATTTCCTTCTCCATCACGGGGCACTGGGGCCAGTCAATTCATCTCAGGGGTAAGTTTTCTCTGTAACCATCTTTGCCTTTTATTCCCCCCCGGGGAACTGGTCAACCTATCTCTCACCCAGAACAACTTCATCAACATCCTCCCTCTCAAAGATCCTTGAGAAACAAATTTTCCCTCCCCTCCCCTCCACCTCCCCAGCTGTGACTAAAATAAGCATTTAATGTTTTAAGGGTTTTAGATGCTAACAAGAAAACAGGCGTTACCAAAATAAAACATGCATTGGGACAGTCAAGTTATAAATACTCACAATTGCTCATTAAGAGTTCTTTCTGCGTTTTATTCATTTCCTCGAGAACTATTTACTGAGCACCTAGTCTCATCCCAACTGTGAAGGCCACTGACAAGCCCCTGCTGCCATGCAGCTGACATCCTGGTGTGCAAGGAAGACAAGGGAGAGGACACGGGCCCTAATGATGGAATTTCAGACGGTGACAAGCAGTACAAAGCGTACTAACAGGCTTCCCTGGTGGCTCAGCGGAGAAGAATCCGCCTGCCAATGCGGGAGACACGAGTTCGATCCTGGTCCACAACCACAGGGCCGGTGCTCCAGAGTCGGGGAGCACAGCTCCTGAAGCTCACGCACCCCAGAGCCTGTGCTTCCCAACACAGACACGGCAGCAACCAGAGGCCTGCGTACCGCAGCTGGAGCGCCCACCACGCGGCACTCACGGCAACGAGAGGAAAGCCCGAGCGGCAGGAGAGACCCAGCGGAGCCAAAAACACAAACAAGTAAAATCATAAAAACAAAAACAAACACAAAACAATGAACTAACAAGGATGAGAGAAGATGGGTCACAGCAAGGCCTCCTGGCCCGGGATCCTCTGTAAGTAAACGACAAGAGACGTGAGCGCAGGAGCAACGAGGGACAAGAAGCCAGACACAAGGAGCTGGGCCTGTGAGCAGAGAGGAGGTCCCAGCACACAGCCCGGAGGAGGCCGAGAGAGTCAGGAGCCAGCCCTCCAAGGGCAGAGTCCTGTGCGTGTTATCAGAAGGACAAGGAAGCCCCGGGAGCATTTAACGAGCGAAGGGTCACACTAAGAGCAGCCGGCCTGTACCCAGCACCGTCTGTGAGCCAGGCACTGGTCAGATCTCATTTTACCTGTAGGAACAGGTGAGAATCCCACCCCACAGGTCAGATCTGAGCCCAACAGGCAGTCAGTGACGGAGCCAGGAGGCTAACTACAGGCAGAGGTTGTGGAGCTGAGCAAGGACAGATTGGTTAAGGAGTTTGAGTGTTATTCCAAGTGTGATGGAAAGATATAGGAGGGGGCTAAGACATCTCATTCCCTTAGAGCTAAGGGAGGGGACGCCTTCTGGGGAAAGCCCACCATGCCCTGGATGAGCAGTGAGACTAAACTGCTGCAACCTCAGGCACACATACTGACAGATATCTAACCCTGCCCTGCCTGCAATGGAAAAAGCTCTGCAGCCCCTGGAGAACTGGATCCCACCTTCCCTGGTCACTGCCTCAAAGTGGCCTCAGCAGCTCAATCACCTTGATCTTGTTAGCAATGCAAAGAGGTGGAGCCCCCTCTCAGCCCCACTCAATTTGAGAAACCCGGCCATCTGTTTTCAACAAGCCCTACAGCTGTGCTGAGTTATCCCCACGCAGCCATTCCCACCGTACCCCTTCCCAAACCTCGCTCCCCGCACACCAGGCAGCCCTCCGCCAGGGCCCTGCTGATCGGCTTCTACGGCTCCTGACGCCTGGAAATCTCACTGTCGCCCCAACCTACTTAACTACTTTGATTTCCTAAAAACATTTACTATTATTCAGCTGTTTAGGCCTCTTCTACCCCCAAAGTAAAAACTCCTCTTCCTTCATAATTCTGTAGTTTCACTCTGCTTTCAGCCTTGTAGCCTCCAGAGTAGATGGCAAGGAGGCTGCCTTAACCTAGACTTTCCCTAACACCCCACCCCTCAGTTGCCAGATTTCTCTTCACCCATTCCCACTTCATGCCTACGTTCCTACAAGTACCGATGCCCTGGGCATCCTAGGGACTAACTGCAGGAGGGGCCGGGTACTCCCCTGATTCCTAAAAGGCTCTCCTCCCTGCCCTGGAGAAACGGCAGGGGGCAACACACAAATAAATACAAAATTAAAAATTACATACTTAGCCCAGCAGCCTCCTCAGAGGCCTGTCTAGCATGAGACCTGAATGATGAAGAAGCAGCCCAAGGGGAGTTTAGAACAACAAACACTTGGGTGTGGAAACCATGCCTTAGTCTGCTCTCAGCGTTTTATGTCTATTATCCATATAACCTTCCAACAGTCCTACGGAGAAGGAAGTATTCTCACTCCCAGTCTGCAAGAGGGGACACTGAGGCGCGGAGAGCGTAAGGAAGTATATGTGAACAGCAGAGCCGGGATTCACACCCAAGCATGCTGGCTCCAAAGCCTACCCTCCTAACCACAGGCTTGGGTGAGAACAGCGAGGTGGAATGGTGCAGTGAGGGTGGAAAGGCAGACGGGATCCAGGTGGCAGGTGACCCGGAGCAAAGAAGAGTCAGCCTGAAGCAGAAAAGAAGTCAAGCATATTTGGTGAAACTGGAGAGCGGCCGGGTGGACTGGAAACATACTTGGGAAATGGACTGGACAAGATGATGTGAAGATCACGGGGTCTAAGAGAGGAGGGGGAGGAATCAAGAAGCCCTGGCAGTTTTCTAAGGCCCTGTCTTCAAGGCTTGAGGGCAGAGGATAAAGTATTGTAACACAAGACACACTCAAGTCCTGCGGAGCACTGAGGCCCAGCAAGCTCTCAAATGAACGGAATCAATCCATCGAGCAAGTTAAAGCTTCCAGTTCCACCCCAACCCTCCCCTACACTTCTCTGCAGGGGGTCTTCACGCAAGGGTCCATCCTGTCCCCTGGGAAGGAGTTTCCACAACACTATTAGCACCAGTTAACAACAATAAAAGCTGCAGTTACAGCAATAAGAATAGCTTTACCAAGAGGAGGGTTTTGCCTCACAAAAAATGTAACAGGTTTAGAACCAGAGCGCTTAAAGTTTTCTGAATAGCACAACGATACTAATTTACAAATGAGGAGTTATACAGCTTGCCCCACCCCAGGCCACACAAATGCAAAGAGGTTGAACCAGAATCCAAATCCAGGTCTGCCTACATTGGAAGCTCATGCTTCCATTAAAGCCAGCATTTCCCACAATCTGGGGCAAGTCTCTCTGAGGGACTACACCAATGGTTTCCACTGAACTTTTTGAAGTTTTAATATTTATGGTCTTGTTTCAGGACAAATAATCATATGTAATATCAAATAAAAATTTTAAATGGGATATAGACATGACTTCATATGAATTTTTATCTATCACATCAAATCCATGACGTCTTGTGAATTATTGCTCAGGAAACAGAAGAAGTTTCCTAAAAGGAAAAGAAAAAATTAGAAGTACAGGTGATGGAGGGAGAAGAGAGAACTCTTGAGGCAACGCATAAATAACAGAGGCTTGTGAAACACTGCTCACCACAGCCCCGCCCCAGAACAGCCAAGCACCTGTTCCATATTGTATTCAAATTTGGCTACAGCCCCACATAACTCTGACTCTGCTCCAGAGATAAAACGCTGGTTGCCTCCGGGGAAAGGGAATAACATTAGAACAACACAATTTAGCATAAATCATCCTTAACACAGCATTGGTCTTGACAGAAGACACCGTTTTGCTGGTCCAACTCCTCTGCTTAACCCTATAAACACACCTAGAGTCAGGTAAACTCTCCTGAGCCTCACTTTGTCAAAACGAAGTTTTAGAGTTCCCATGAACTGTCATGAGACCCTAAAATCCAAAATTAATGTTTTCCAAAATCAGAGAGGCCCCAAACCTGAATGAGTGTTGGCCTGAGGAATAAACGTTAAATAGTCCCACAAGGCATCCCAGGTCCCCATTCCTTAACAAGGAAACAAGGGGAGGAAGGATGTATTTGTGTGCGTTCAATTGCTCAGTCATTTCCCACTCTTTGCGACCCTATGGACTGTAGCCCACCAGGCTCCTCTGTCCACACGGGATTTTCCAGGCAAGAATGCTGGAGTGGGTTGCCATTTCCTTCTCCAGGAGATCTTCCCGACCCAGGGATCGAACCTGCATCTCTCTCTCACATCTCCTGCACTGGCAAGTAGGTTCTTTACCAATGCACCATCTGAGGAGCCTTTTAACTGGGCAGATGCTATCAATTATGCTGCCCTCTGGTAAGATGTGATGAGGCATTAATTACATGATAATGAAAATCAGCCAGTGTCCCTGACCCCCAGCAAAATCTTAATAATCCTCTTCTACAAATGTTTAAGTTATTAACTTCCTTTAAACCCAGTTGCTAGTGTTTGTTATTTCATCTGTAACACTGAACTTTATTCTGGGTAGGAGTAGCAGGGAGAGATGGGTGGGAAAAAATCTGCAAAATCTCATCAAACTCCTGTCCTCCAGTTAAGCTTCCACCGAGAACCACCCGTCAAAGCTTCCCAGCTTCTATCTGAATTACTCCACGTTTAACATGCTAAACCTCTAAAAAGAGTCGTCACTCCTTATCCTTGTGAAACATTATCAACAGAATAGTTTAACCAGAACAAGCATTCTTCCTCTATTATTGAAACAGATACATTTATCAAAAGGGAAGTCTTAAGGAGCCTCCTCGGCTTCTTTACAAAGCCCTTTCTGTGATATTCAGTTCAGTCACTCAATCGTGTCCAACTCTTTGCCATCCCAGGGGCTGCAGTATGCCAGGCTTCCCTATCCATCACCAACTCCTGGAGGTTGCTCAAACTCATGTCCCTCGAGTGGGTGATGCCATCCAACCATCTCATCCTCTGCTGTCCCCTTCTCCAGAGGGTAAGAGCTATCATGCTATTAGTGGCCCTGTAAACTTTTAATAGAAGCTTTTTAGGTTCCCAGAAAGAGAAGTTCTGAAATGTGCTCACTTCATGTTTAGCTGAAGAAAACAGAGGATGGGTGGGCTACAGCTGGCAAACTCAAAACACAGCTGGGTAGCAGGTGATCTTAAAAAAGAAAAAAAAAAAAAAAAAGGCAAATCCCTGGGCAAACCGCGTAGTCAGGGGTGATCATTATAACTGGAGAGTTGTTACATAATTACTTGTTAACTACTGACAAACATATACATGACTACAAAATGCCATGGTTACTCTGGCCACTGAGGCTAGTTCAAGAGTGAAGGTTTCTCTAATTTCACTCAAAGAAACAAGCAACCCGGGGACCCATTCCCTTCCAAGGTAACCTGACAGCTTTTACATATACAAAACAGCCTCCAGCAATTAAGCCAATCGCCTCTGGGGAAGAAAATCAGTGTTTCCCTGTTAAATTGATTCTTAAAGAGAAGAGGGGAGGCAAAAGCACTTTCAAACAGCCATAATATTCATCACCTGGACAAAACCGACTTCCACTCCAAAGGTGAAAATTTGAACAGAAAAGGTCTTCCCCAACCCACCCCACCCCCGTCCCTGCTCAGCTGGCGCAAAACCCAAGACCTGTGTCGGAGGCACTGCATTCCAACATTTTTCAAAAAGTTTACGAGGATTTACCGAAGCGGCGGGGAGAAAAATAAGGCAGGCAGAGGCGGGGGAGAGGGAGCAAGAGGGTTTCCGCAAGGAAGAACCGGGTGAAGCGCCCGGCTGCGCCGCGCAAGGCCCGGTAACCGGGAAGCGACCCGGCACCGGGAGAGCGAGCGCCCCAGGGGAGCGCGGGGCCTGCCAGCTGCTCGGCCTCCGCCCCCGGGGTCCCCCCCAGCGCCTCCCCCCCGGGCCGACCCCGCCGCCAGCCCCTCTCTGCCGCCCCTGCCCCCGCAGCGGCGGCGATGCCCACGGGGCCAACTTGGCCCTGGGTCAGCGCTGCGGAGCGCAGCCCCGGGTGCTGGGGAGGCCGCCGGCGCCCTTACCTCCTTCTGCTTGGGGTCCTGCGGGTAGACATCTGGCGGCCCGAGTCGGGGGCGTTTCAGCGGTCTCTGCTCATAGCTGAGAAGCCCGAAGGCGGCCATGATCTCTCATGTTAACCGGCGAAATGAATGAGAGTTGGAGCTGGAGCAGCCGCCTCCGAGCAGCAGGGAGCAGCGCTTTGCAGACAGGCTCCCTCTCCCCTCCTCGCTCGCTCACTCGCGGCGGCGCTGCAGGCAGGAATAAAGCAGGTTGGATGCTGCCGCTGCCCGGCACGCAGCCTTCGCGGGCGCCCTGCTGCGCTGGAGCCCCCCCGCCCCGGGACGCACCGCCGCCCGAGAGCCCGGAGGTCCCCCGGGGCCTCCGCGGCGCCGGCCTCCCTTGCACCCGCCCCCCGCACCCCGCCACCCCGTCCCCGGGGGGAGGAGCGGCTGATGGGAGCGTGTGACTTTTTCACCAGTGGCCCCAAGCCCACCCCAGCCGGGCGCGGGGTGGGGTGGGGGAGGGGCACAGGGGATGGGGGGAAAAAACTTTTCCTGGCGCCCCAGGCGGGCGGTCAAGTGCTCGCCCCCGGCGAGGGAGGCCCGCCGGAGCCGAGGGGAGGCTGGGGAGCAGCCCGCCCCCGCCCCCCTTTCTAAGACAGGGACCCTTCCCCGCTCGCCGCGCGCCCCGCAGACCCCGCCACCTGGGCGCGCGACCCGGCTGGGAAGGAGGGAGACGGCCCGGAGGGGGGTTGGGGACGGGCAGGGACGCGGACGGCGGGGAAGCAGCCAGTGCCTCCTAGACGCCGGCCGGGCTCCGGTGGCGCATCCGCGGCTCCGCTGCCCCCGGCGGCTCCGGGCAGGCGCCGAGCAGCGCGGCTGGCGGCCGCGGCGGCTGGAGGGGGCCGCGCTCGCGGTGGCTCGGGGCCGACTTAACCCTTTGCTGCCCCTCCAGGGGCTGGGGGAGGAAGGGGGCGCGAAGGGGGTCGGCGGCGAGCGCCGACGGGAGCAGCGAGCCCGCGGGCGCCTCGGGCTCCTGCAGCCCGCCGCCCCCCGCCCTCACCCCGACCGCGGCGCCCCCCGCCCCCGCCACCGACGGTTTACCTGTTGGTCCCCCGCTAGTGGGCAGGGGCTGCCGGCAGCGGCAGCACTTCGGCGGCCGCAGCCTCCATGATTCGGGCTGGGATGGGGGCGGCGGGGGGGACTGGGTTTGATCCGGCTTGTAAGGTAGCAGTCTCGCCCGGGCGAGCTCCGGGGACGCCGCGAAGTTTGCCGCTGTCCGGGGGTGGCGGACGACGCCGGCTCGCCGCCGCCGGCGTTCTCGCCCCCACGGCCGAGGAGCGCGAGCTTCCGAGTTGGCGGACGGCGGCGCGGCGGCCGCACTGAGCATGCCCAGCGCGGCTGCCGGACCGCGGAGGAGTTGGCTGCGAGCGCGCTCCGATCCGCCTCTCCGGGTTTTCGCAGCCGCAGAGCGCGCAGCCCGCGGGCCCGGGCGCCGGGGCTGGCCCTGGGGTGAATCTGGGCGAGGGAGGGGGCGCCCCAGGACCCCTCCCCCGGCCGCGAGCTGGGCAGTCCGCCCCGACCTCTGTTAAGGTCGCCGTCCCCGCGGCCTGTGCCGGAAACCTCACCTGCGCCGCGCGTGCGGAGTGAGGCGGGGGTACCCTCCCGGGGGGACCTTGCTCATCCAATCCGCCCGCGCTCCCCGCTGGCTCTGGGGCGTGGGCACCCAGATGCGGGGCCACCTGCCGCGAGCCCGGCGAGACTGCAGCTGCGGAGGCGGGCCCGGCCAGTCCCGAGGGGCCCAGCGGGAGGCGCGCCCGGGAGGATGCGCCCGCGCTTGGCCAAGAATGATGGCTGCCATGTATGGAGCCCTCGCTCGTGCCAGGATCTTGACAGCAAAGGTCTCTGGTCCTTTAAAAAAAAAAAAAAAAGGAAAGAAACTTACAAGGTTTTACTGTACCCCTTTTATAGATTAGAGAAATCGAGTCACATTAGGAAGGCCCGGTGACTTGCTCAAAGCCGCGAAGCAAACTGATCACAAGTTTCTGATCTATTGCCCACAACTTGGAACTGGGAGGAATGGGTTCCTGAACTGCCCTTGCCTGATAGGGTCAAGTTCCTCCCACCTTGAGGAATTCTCAAGACTCCTATTTCATTCTCTATAAGATGGTGCGAGTGAAATCTAACCCCAAAGCCTTTGCACAGTGCCAGGCATAACCTATGTGCTCAAGAGATGTTGGTTAAACCTGGTTAAATCTGATGACTTGAACCAAAGGCGGTGGTATGGGGGGGTGGAGGGTGGATATAAGCCACTGGGGATAGGAGGCTAGTTCTTAACTCTTGACTCTGACCTATTAGCACTTCCCAAGGCAGCTGAGGCCGATTCAGGCCGGTAGTTTCCGGATTCTTGACTCAATCTGAGCAAATAATTTTAGAGAACAGTTCCACCAAGAAGCGTTTCCACTGCACCCTCCCCAAAGGACTTCTCTTCCACTAACACCTTGGCTGTAACTTCAAAGCTGAACTTGCCCTTGGGATATAGGTATCTGTCAAATCTAGCTTCCTTGCTTGAGAAATAGTTATCTAACTTTGTTATGAAAATTGTCAAACCAAAATGCAGAAAAAATAGCATAATGAACCCCCAAGTACTCATCTCCCATCTGTGACATCTAAGCAAAACTTAGAAAAGTTTTGCTGTTTGTGTTTAATCTCTCCTGCCCCCAACACAGTTACATAAACTGGAAAAGACAGTGTTGTTCACTGTGGGGACTTGGGTGCACAGCATGGAAACTGGCATGTAGTGGGCACTCAAAAAGATGTTTGTTAGCTGGTGGGATGGATGAGTAGGTGTGGGTGTGGGTGAATAGGTGTGTGGATACATGGATCTCCAGTGGTATTTTGGTGATAGCTGGTTGGGAGATGTAACCTCAATTCTTCCCTTGAAATACCTAGGCAACAGTCTCCAGCAGGCCTCCACAAAGGAAAAACTTTTGAAGCACTCAAAATCACATCTGACCATAAAGGTTTTAAAGTCAAAGTGAGTTAATAATGTGTCCCTAGTGTTTGGGGAAAAGGGAAAAGGAGAGTTCTGTTGATCTCCCTTCTTTTTCCCTCCCTTGTTTTGAGACAGTCTGGCATGGATTCTTTGGCCCTTTGAACATTTAAAGAAAAAGTGAATTTTTTTAAAAAATAGCTTCCGTAAGCTGTGATACTTCCTCAAAAATCATCATTTCGCTACATGAACTTCTCATGGATGTTTGGTTCCCTCACCCTGACATTTGCACCTGTCACAATCTGCCACCACCTACCAATCCAATTTTTTCTCCTTAATCCCTCACCCCAGTTAGCTCTCCCTCATATTTCCAAATATGAAATTCCTGGGCCCTTCACTTTCCGATAGCCACCTAAGGACAGTCCTTAGAGTCGACTCCTGAATGAAGCCCACCTCGAACTCTTTTTTTTTTTTTTCCGTATGTATTTTTGGTTGCCCTGGGCCTTCCTGTTGCGTGCGGACTTTTCACTAGTTGCAGCGAGGAGGGGCTGCTCTGGCTACAGCGAGCGGACTCTCACTGCAGTGGCTTCTCGTTGCAGAGCACAGGCTCTACACAGGCTCAGTGGCTGCAGCTGGCGAGCCCTCAGCTCAGGCTCAGTAGCCTGTGCTTAGTTGCTCCGTGGGATGTGGAATCCTCCCAGACCAGGGCTCAAGCCTGTGTCCCCTACATTGTGGCAGGTGGACCCCTATCTACCACCACCAGGGAAGCCCCCACCTCAGACTCTAGAGGCACAAAATCATCTTTTGATTCTTTCAGTACCCTTAACGTAATTTTCATTCTCTTATATTTTTCACCAGTTCTATTGAAAAAATAACTGACATCCATCACTGTACAAGTTTAAGGCATACAGCATGATGGTTCAATTTACATATATTGTGAAATCATTACTGCAATAGGTTCAGCTAACACCCATCCTTTCATACAGATACAATGAAAAAGGAAAGAAAAAAGGGGGACATTTTTCTTTTTGTAATGAAAACTCAGGATATAGTTTCTTAACGACTTTCCTATACACCATATGGCAGTGCTAACCATAGTCATCATGCTGTACATTACATCCCTAGCTCTTATTTATCTTATAACTGAAAGTTTGTATCTTTCAGCCGCCTTCCTCAGTTTCCCCATCCCCCAATCCCCTGCCTCTGGTAACCACAAGTCTGATTTCTTTTTCTGTGAGTTTGGTTTTGTTTTGGTTTTGTTTTTAGACTCCACATATAAGTGAGATCATACAGCCTTTGTCTTCTGATTTATCTAACCGGGCTTCCCAGGTGACTCAGTGGTAAAGAATCGCCTGCCAGTGCAGGAGATGCAACAGACACAGGTTCAATCCCTGGGTTGGGAAGATCCCCTGGAGGAGGAAATGGCAACCCACTCCAGTGTTCTTACCGGGAGAATCCCAAGGACAGAGGAGCCCAGCGGGCTACAATCCATGGGGTCGCAGAGTCAGACATGACTGAGCATGCACACACGTCTGATTTATATCACTTAGCATAATGCCTTAGAGATCCATCCAGATTGTCACAAATGGTAGGATTTCCTTGTTTATCTAATGGCTGAATAATATTCCACAACATCTTTATCCACGTGTCCATTAATGAACACTTAGGTCATTTCCATGTCTTAACTACTGTAAGTATAGCTGCTATGAACTAGGGATATAACTGCTATGAACTGGGGTTACAGGTATCTTTCCAAGTTAGTGTTTTCATTTCCTTCAGATATATTCCCAGAAGTGCTCATTCTCTTCTTTTAATATCTCATCATTTACTGGCATACTTTCAGACTTGCAACACAGAACAGTCTTGTTCACCATCCCCACCTCACCCTCTCACTCTCCTTCCGTTCCAGAGCTGATCTTTAGGCTCACTCAGGCCAGTTAGCCACAGGGTCTCCTGCGCCTGAACTTCCATCACAGTGCTGGTTAGCACAGCAGAGAGGCACAGATTCTTTATCAAATAACGTAGGTCTCATTTGCTACTGTTCCTGGCAGGGGGAAGCTTTAGTCACCCAGTGCAACCCCATGGACTGTAGGGATCTTCCCAACCCAGGGATCAAACCCAGGTCTCCTGCCTTGCAGGTGGATTCTCTACTCTCTGAGCTACAGGGAAGCCCACTGTTCCTATAAGGGGCATCTTATCTTTTTGGCTAATGACCCTCCCTTCCCTAGGCCTGGGAACGGTCTGTACAGAATATGAATTACTCGAAGAACACCAGAAGCTCTCCAGAGAGGCCCCAGCCTAGGCCTCAGCCTAGCAAAAAGAGATGAGTTCAGGTGCCTGAGGAAGTTTAACACAGCTGGTGAGGGAAAGGGATTGAAATGCAGGCAGAGAAGGAGAAATTATAAGCCATTCAAAGCATATGGGACTTTATCCTCCAAGTATGAAGTTAAATCTCTAGGGCTGCTTTTGTGGGTTGAGGCATGTTTAGAAGTTTGTAAAAAGGGATGTGACCTTTTCTCTTGGGTCACATCCAAGGACTCCTCAAAGATCCCTGAGCCACCGGGATCTTCCTAGCTGCTTCTGTCCTTTCTGCTAGTCTTGGTTTTTCAAAATTCTACAAGGAGTCCCTCATAGTTGAGTCCTTTCTTGTGTTCTTGGATGAGGTCCCTTTAAGACAGCTCACGAGCTGGCTTTTTCTCCCTGCATTTAGTCTGTAGGAAATGTGTAGATGCCTTTGCCTGTGCACACTCTGGGGCAGGCATTTTCTCTCCAGCCTTATCTCCTTGCCCACATGGACACGTTGTGCAAGTCACAGTTCTTCACCTTGAAAGATCTCAACTCTAGGTCAGAGACCACTTCTTTGGGTTCTTGCAAACTGCAGCAGACAGAGGTTAAATGCCCAGACCAGTGATCCCCTCAAAACTCTTTTCATGAGGCTTGAGGGGAGGAATAACATTTCTTGGGAGAGAGAGACATAATCATATGCGCCAGAAAATGAGAAAATGAGAGTAGAGAATGGCTAGGAGCAGAAGCAAGGTGCTGGCCCTCCAGAAGCAACGGTCCCCTTATCCTTATTTTACAAATTAGCACTGGAGGCGCCGGAGGTGAAGTTAGCTGGCGCAAGGGCAAGCGGCAGAGCCGGGGGTCAAACCTGGGCCCCTCTGACTCTCCTTTTACTGTCAGCATGCTACCTGTATTAATAACCATTTACATAACACTTATAGAAGGGGACCTCGGAAGACAGATCTTGTAGAGGAGAAGTAAAACTCCCGACAGCTCACTCTGGCATCGTGCATGCTTCCACTCAAGTGGAAAGGAACAATTCTCCATGTAGCGCCTGTAGGTGAAGTAATTAAAGTTGCTGGTTTTCCCCGTGGGACTGAGGCTTGCCCAGGTGTAGGTATTACTGTGTTTTGTTAACAGATTGTCTAGAGGCAGTCTTGCTTATTTTCAGTTTTTCTTACATCCCCATTACATTTAAAAGTATTTATCCCATGCCTGGTTCTGAATCAAAAAAATAAAAATTCCCCGTTTCTTTTAGGCTCTTAAAAATAAGAAAAAGGAAAATAAGAATGATTTGAGAAGGACTCAAAATAGAGGAAAAGACAAATGGGAGATTCATCTGGGGACATTCCAACCAAATGAAATTTTTAATATGGTCTTTAGGCTGTTTAGAGAAATGTAAAGAATACAGACATAAAGACTTCCTAAAGCAGTATTGACAATAGAATTATATTGCTATTCTAAATATATACTTTTACATTTTCTGGTAGCCACATTAAAAATGTAAAAATTGATAAATTAATTTTAGTAATGCTTTTGTTTAACCCAATATAAGCAAAATATTGCTTTTCAACATGTGGCCAGTCTTTGAACTGTGGTGCTGGAGAAGACTCTTGAGAGTCCCTTGGACTGCAAGGAGATCCAACCAGTCAGTCCTAAAGGAAATCAGTCCTGAATATTCATTGGAAGGACTGATGCTAAAGTTGAAACTCCAATACTTTGGCCACCTGATACAAAGAACTGATTCATTGGAAAAGACCCTGATACTGGGAAAGATCAAAGGTGGGAGGAGAAGGGAATGACAGAGGATGAGATGTTTGGATGGCATCACCGACTCAATGGACATGAGTTTGAATAAATTCCGGGCGTTGGTGATGGACAGGGAAGCCTGGCGTGCTGCAGTCCATTGGGTTGCAAAGAGTCGGACATGACTGAGAGACTGAACTGAACGAGATATTTAACAGTCTTTTTTTTTTCCTGCTAAGTATTAGAAATCTGGTGTTCACTTTACACTTATAGCATATCTCATTTCAGACCATCCACATTTCATGTGTTTGGCAGCCACATATGCCTAGTGGCTACCGTATCGGTCAGCCCGACTCTAAAGGGATGTTTCAGTCCTCGTGAACCTGTAACGTGTGGGATCTTAGTTAAATCACTGAGAAAGCAGGAGAGTTTCCAGATTAAAAGAGCAAAAAATAATGGAAGGAATTAAAGAAGAGAAAGGTCAGAAAGTAAAGAAAAAACGTAAAGACAACTTGGGAAGACAGTGGATACCCAAAGAGCACTTAGTGGCTCAAGAGGCAGGATTGTCACGAAGGCAAGGACCTGGAAAGAAAACTCTGGGGACTAAAAATCAAGGGGTGGGGTAAGTGAGTTTTGAATTACAGAGCTGAACCAATGACAAGGCTGAATATTTAACCTCATTCACCAGCAAATTGGTGTGTGCCACAATTACAAAAAGAAGGACAGCTCGTTGGTTTCTGCAGAGGGACCGTGGTGCACATGGCAGGATCACATACCCAGCTTTTCGGCACCAGAATCCTATTTTACTCCTTTACCCAGAGCTGCTACGTCAGACAAATGCTACACAAACTCAAGAAAGAGTTCAGCAGAAGATCAGAATGCTCATTTATTGACATACTGGAATAGCCCTTTCCAGGGACTGAAATAGAGATAGCGCCTTATTCAGATCACCTCCAGTCAGTTTTCAAGTTTGTTGTAAAAACAAATTAGTAAGCAGAAGGTTGTTTTAGTAAGTGTAAAATTAAAGCAAGGAGAACTGAATCATCTCTGGGGCACGTTCACAGAGTGCCCCCACGGTAGAACTCACCTCCCTTGTGACTGGCATGGGTCACGTGCCACACCTCAGCGCAGGGGTGCCTTTGGAGAATTGTTACTGACCAGGGCTTGTATTGGGCTTCCCTGGTGGCTGAGCTGGTAAAGAATCTGCCCGCAACGCGGGAGACCTGGGTTCGATCCCTGGGTCAGGAAGATCCTCTGGCGTAGGAAGTGGCTACCCACTCTGGTGTTCTTGCCTGGAGAATTTCATAGAGAGAGAAGTCAGGCCAGCACAGCCCATGCTGTAGTCACAAAAAGCCGGACACGACGGAGTGACTAACACTTGTCCTCTCCAATGCTTGTATTAGTTACTCCATAGCCAGGGTTCCTGGTGGTCTGCAGGGTTTTTGTTTTTTGTTCTTTTTTTTTTAGGTTTGTTTATGTTGGACTTGCACGGTCACTCCTGGACTCTAGAAAAACCTGCCTGAACTGGGTCCACATTCTCAAGTGACACTAATGTATTGGTGTGGAGGCAGACCTGCCCTTTGGGGTGCAGCCTGTTGTCATAGCCCCAGCTGACCGGCTCCCCTCAGAGCAGGGCTCCCCCACATGGCTCCTGTAGCCCAAGAGAATGAGCGCCTTGTTATACGGGGACATCTGCTAATCAGGGCTGGCTTCAGACGTTCCTGCTGAGAGAGACATATACAGAAAGAGAAGTTCCTTTTCAGTTATCCGATTCTCTGGTTACTGATTTCTTAGTGTTAGTGATCCAGCCTTCATCATCTATTAGTTACAGATTATAACTCATCTGTTAGGATGTTTTACATCTGTTGAAAGTGCATCTTACAAACCTATGTTTATTCTATGATAAAGTATTTCAGTTCTCAGAGAATTCTTTTCCCAGTTCCAGGGACATATTCTTATACTTCCTTATATACCTGTACAGTCACACAGACAACACGGAAGGCAGAATCTGAATATTACACAAAATGTCTTGACAGATTGAAATGATAAACTAAATTAACTGGGTCAAATTTGATATAAGAAGAAACTCTTTTCCTCCACCTACTAGACATATCAAAGACTGTTTGGTATCTACTGTTTGTTAAATCTGAAGTTTAAATTCTAAGGAATAAAATATAAATGCTGCCAACACTTTGATCTCAGGAGCATTTGGGGAATAGCAGTGCACAAATCAATTACATGAATCCTTTATATAATAGCATTTTTTAATTAATATTGCTAAACCATTGCCCAACATTCTCACCACTGTGCCTTTTTCCAAAGCTGTTAACAAATCATAAAATTTAGCAATTTGATTTTTATCTTCCTTCATTTCTTCTGCTCACCCTCTGGCAGAGTTGCTATCAATCAGCCAAAAATGTCAGCAAGAAGATGGAAGAAACAGAGTTTCTGCTTAGTTTTCAAATAGGAAAACCAGGGCTCAGCTAATCCAGAAGTGGCCACAAGTGATCAGATAAAGTCCATGGCCCAGGCCACTTCTGCCTGCCCAATGTGCTTCAGCTTGGTCCTCCCCCAGCTCCTCTCCCGCTCTGTTCCTTACCTGCTAGTCTCCACCCTCTTCTTCTCTTCCCGTCTGTGCTTTTCATAGCCTCTCCAGCCTCTTTTTACTGATGCTCAAAAAGGACTCTTCCACCTCCTCAATTCAAGATGTTCATCACTGCATCCTAGCTGGCCCCAGTTTCTTGTTTGCAGGACAGGCCCAGGTGGCTGAGGTTACAGGGATCGGGACAGAAGGGAGAACGGTTCTTGGCTATAGTTGTGGAGGGTGGAGTTGCAAAGTGAAAACAAAAAGCATGTCTTAGAGACATGCACGGTCACAGACATGCACATGTTGCAAATGAAGATGGAGTCAAATCAGCAAAGGAGCCTTGAGGAGTCAGGAGTTGTTGGTCCAGGTGAAAAGAAAGTGGTTGTCATAAGCTGTGGGAGGCAAGGAGCACTTGGTGCTTCTTCAAATAGACAGCAAACATCTCCCAACTTGTCCCTGTAGAGTCACTGCATAGCTCTACCCACTCTTAAAGGCCTGTTGATTCTTTCTTGCCCAGACTTCTCAGATTCATCCAATTCTCAATAATCCCTCAGCTACAGCTTTAGTCTAAGCCCTGAACATTTCTTGCTTTGGATTTTCCTTATAACCCAACTTGGGTCCTTGCCCCAATTCTCTTTTTGAAACCCAACACAAGAGGTTATCAGTTTAATTTTTCAAAAATCCTCATTTCACTATGCCATTCCTTGCTTTAAAAAACAAACAAACAAACAAAAAACCTCTTTGCTAAATTCCTGCTACTTTAAAGATTCAACTTAATGTGAAAATCAAGTTGTTTTTACAATATGCTGAAGGGGTCAGGGCTGACATGGGTTAAGTTTGGGAAATCAGTTGAGGCATCATCCAGGGAGGCTTTATTTCCTCTTCTTTAAAGTGGAGGATTCCACTCCTGAGCAGTGGGAGCATTGCAAGGGGACGCAATGAGTTTGGAACTGCTTAAATCAGTCTGACAGAGAAGTCATTTTCAACCCCACTGCCTCATGTGCTTGAAGCTTGTCAGTGCCCCAGAGATGGTGCTTTGGGGCATTCTGATTCACTCTGGGGTAAACTAGGTAGAGAGAAGCAAAAATAAAAAGCATTTTCATACCCACACCACAGAGAGATCAGCAGAGTCCTGGCAGAGCCTGCGTTCCTCATTCTTACAAGAAACTATGGACAGGATAGATGAGCAAAGCCAGTCTCTTTCATTACCGGTAGGCTATGGCATTTGCAGGGAGAGAAGTAATGGAAATAGTCATATATGCCACAGTGGATCCTTAGCTGCTCCCACCTAATAATGAAAGAAGGAAACAACAAAGCCCAGTGGCCCATTCAGAACAAACCACATTCAGCCAGGTCCAGCAGGCAGAAGGTATGGCCAGAGAGCCTGTGATTATTTGTCTCTAATTGTCTTCAAAGGTCAGTGATGTAGGCTTAGCTGTCAAGATAAGTGGTCTGAGCCAGTTCATCCCTAAATCTGTACAGAGACCTTCTCAGATCTGGATTTAAAGCCCAGAGCATTCGAGAATCCTGAATAAGCAAGTAGAATTAACTCACATACTGGCTCAGTGACACCCACCAGGTCAAGCCAGTAGATCTTTGGCTTCATCTATTTGGGAAGTGTGTTAGTCAGTTGTGTCCGACTCTTTGTAACCCCATGGACTGTAGCCTGCCAGGCTCCTCTGTCCATGGGATTCTCCAGGTAAGAATACTGAAGTGGGGCGCCATTCCCTTCTCCAGGGGATCTTCGTGACCCAGGGATCAGACCCGGGTCTCCTGCATTGCAGGCAGATTCTTTACTGTCTGAGCCACCAAGGAAGAGTTATGCTCAAGAAATTCAATTTGTTTAACATATATTTATTGAGTATCTGTTATGCACCAGATACTCTAAATGTTGTGGCTACAACAATGAGGAGGTGAGTACATGGCTCTTACAGAAGAGACAAACAACCATGCAAACTAGTATAAAATTGCAACTGTGACAACAGCTTCAAGGAGAAGGACATGAGTTCTGAGGTTCTGGAAGGGAGGTTTCCCATGGAAACAATCCTGAGGTTGAGATCTAAAAACTGAATAGGAGTTGTTTTCAGTTGCTCAGTCCTGCCTGACTCTTTGCGACCCCATGGACTGCAGTACGCCAGGCTTCCCTGTCCTTCTCCATCTCTTAGAGCTTGCTCAGAATAGGAGTTAACTGGCCAAAAAGGTGGAAGAATGTTTTAAAGAGGAACAGCATGTGCAAAGGCCCTGTGGCTAGCAGGGCTGAAAGAAAGCCAGTATGCTTGGACAGGGGCAAGAGAGGGAAGCTGGTGTGAGTGAGGCTGGGAGGTGGAAAGGACCACAGAGAACAGTATAGGTTATTGAGCTGTCCTGTCTTTCTCCAATAGGAAGTTCAGTTCAGTTCAGTTGCTCAGTCACGTCCAACTCTTTGCAACCCCATGGACTGCAGCATGCTAGGCTTCCCTGTCTATCACCAACTTCTGGAGCTTGCTCAAACTCATGTCCATCAAGTTGGTGATGCCATCCAACCATCTCATCGTCTGTCATCCCCTTCTCCTCCTGCCTTCAATCTTTCCCAGCATCAGGGTCTTTTCCAGGGAGTCAGTTCTTCTCATCAGGTGGCCAAAGTACTGGAGTTTCAGCTTCAGCATCAGTCCTTCCAATGAACACCCAGGACTGATCTCCTTTAGGATGGACTGGTTGGATCTCCTTACAGTCCAAGGGATTCTCAAGAGTCTTCCCCAACACCACAGTTCAAAGGTATCAATTCTTCGGTGCTCAGACAATTTGCTCATCAATTCTTTAGTGCCCCAATAGGAAATGGGAAGCTATTTAGTGGTTTTAAGCAGAAGAGTGTCCCAATCAGATTTCCACGGTGAAGAGATTACGTTGTCTGCAACATAGAATGTATATTGGAAGGGAAGTGGTCTGAGTGGATGGGGCAGGAGACCAGTCAGTAAGATAACTGCAAGCTCAAGCAGGAAATGGTGTTTGCTTCTGTCAGGCTGAAGGGGTAGAGATAAGTGAGTAGATTTGAGTGATAGGTGAGAAAAAAGCTGACAGAACTTAGTTATGATCAAATATGGGAGGCTGAGATTGACGAGACAGTCCAGAATGATTCCTGGGCTTCTGGGTTGCTGAACAGGATTGGTGGAGGTTCAGTCACTGGAAAAGAGAAGCTGGGAGTAGAACCCCATTTCCAGTGCTGGATGTAGGACTGTAGGTACCACAATCGGGTGATGAATAGGAGGTCATGTGACAAGTCACATCATATTAATACCTGACTCTTGGTATTCACATCCTTATACAATCCCTTTCTGGGTGACTGGACCTACTGCTTTACTTCTAATGAAGAGAATAAGGCAAAAGTGATAGAATGTCACTTCTGAGAGTAAGTTATAAAGAGACTGCTCTCTTCCCCTCCCTCTCTCTCTGAATTCTCACTCTGGGGAAGCCAGCTGCCATGCTCCAAGCAGCTTCATGAAGAGGCACCAGGGTAAGGAACTGATGTCTGTGAGCAACAGCCAGTGTGGATCTGAGCCCTACCAACTGCTGCATGAGTGGGCTTAGAAGTAGGTCTTCCTCTGTCTTCCCGGGCTGACTGCATCCCTGGCCTTGATTTCAGCCTCCTGGGAGTCTGAACTAGAGGAGGTTACTCCTCCACACCTAGATTCCTGACCCACAGAAACTATGAGATAATAAATGTGTGTGGTTTGGGGTTTGGGGATAATTTGTTACACAGCAATAGATCATTAATACAGATGACCTAAATAGATGCATATCTTATATGAAAAATATTAAGTTGAAAATTTGATATAGATCAGGAGCACAGAAAATTCTGGACTTAAGTTATAAACTTGATATGCATGCATCCTGAGAGGCAAAGTATAAGATGGAGGAGGAGAGATTCTCGAAACAAGTCCAGAGGATCTCCATAATGTACCAGCAAGAAGAGAGAGATGATTTTGCAAAGGAGGCAGAAAAGGAACAGCTGGAGAGATGGAGAGAAAGTTAGCAGAAAGTTGAATCCTGTAAGTCAGTACAAGGCAGTGTTCCTCCAAATTAGGGAATGTCAAGTAAGAGAAATATGAAATACTGTTTTAGGTATGAAAGTAATGGTTCACAATTCCAGCAGAAGTACATGGTAGGACTGGGGAACAGAACAGTGTGGATCGAGGCTGGGCGATAGAGAAATAGAGACAGAAAATTCTGGACAGAATTTGACCTCTGAAGGTGAGAAGAGAGATCAGGTAGGAGCTGAAAGTGAATTATAATTGTTATTTTATTTTTACATGAGAAGACATATAAATAAAGCAGGAAAGATTCAGGCAAGAGAAAAAGGAATATACAGGAAAGAAAAAGAAATAGAAAGTGTAAGCTTCCTGGAAGGCAAAAGGGGATTCTTCTTAGATGGGAGGTTATTAAATAGCTCTGTTATTAGAACAGGAGACCCACAGGACAGCTGCGGAAATACTCAGGAGAAGAAGAAAGTTTCTATGTGAGATCCTACTCTCCCAGCAATTTAGTACAAGGAGGTCAGAGAAGAAAAGAAGGGAGGTTGGAGGCTTCAGGAAAGGAGAAAGGCTTGGGACAGCCCCTGTGGAAATGGGAAAATGAGAGATAGGATGGTAGTAAGTTTTTGTGTGGTGTGAAGACCTGTTCGAAGTTAATGATCTTGAACTTATAGTGGAATCAATCTGCCTCATTGGGTAATGCTTGGATGTAGGCACAGAGAAACAGAAAATTGGGTTCAGAAGTGTAGACAAACGGAAGCAACAGAGGAACTAGGAAGTCTAGGGCAGTAGAGCTGGAAGTAGAGAAGTGCAGGACAGAGAAGGGAGTCTAGAAATACTGCTCATGAACTCCCATCATGAGGGAAGTTAAGAAAGGGGAAAGTTGATGAATTGGAAGATAGCAGAGGACAGACAGTACCAATAACGTTAAAGACGGGCTGGTGGGAGAACAGTAGAATAAACAGCAGGAAGCAGGGGCGGTTACCGTAAAGCAAAGCAGTACTCTGATAATTTTGGAGGAGTAATAAAACAGGCAATGATAATATCCAGGGACTGTACATGGGAGTGGCTGGCCGAAATGGAGAGGAAGTCATTGAAGATGCAAGGAAGAAGAGCATCTGAGTGGCCATGGTGATGAACAGGTCACTCACCTGGACTTAGCTGTCACGCAGACTGATCAAGGCTTGGGAGAAGGGGACAAAGAACTGGCTTGTCCGATGGAGTGGTGGGCTTTTTACCCATTGCCAACATAGAGAATGAATGAGAGGAACCCCTGCCCAAAAGATGACGGCAACAGGGGGTAAAGTAGGAGATCTAAATGGCATGAGTGCAAAGAAGCAGGGTTTTAACAAGATAGTGGAAATATAATGTTGGGGAGTTAGAGAGAGACTGCAGCAGACACTGCTTGTTCTCTGCTTGATATCTTTATCCCTCTTCTCCCTTACTATCAAAATCGTGATTTTGTTCCGGGATGCAATATGCCACCAAGTATAGATTTCCTACCTAGATTCCCTTACATCAAAGGGTGGCCATGTGGCACACTGCTAAACCAATGAGACCTAAACTTAAGTTCACTAGGGAATCTGAGAATGTTTTTGTTTTCCTGATGCAGGCACCAATCCTTAGCTCTGCCTGGAATTCAGATGTGATGGCTGGACTGCAGCAGCCAAATCGTGACAAAGAGATTACAAATATGAAGAAAAGGCAAAGATGATCACAGAGCTGTGATTCTGGATTTTGACCAGCCACTAAACTAACACAAGTAGTGATCTACATCCACATTTCTGATTATGTGAAGAAAGATGAACCCTACTTCATTAAGCCAATTGGTTGAGTTTGTATTATTTGTAATAAACTATGGAAGAAAATAGTAATCACTTGAGAAGACTCTCAGAGGTGAAGACAGCTTCAGCAAGAGAGGAGGCAGGAGGTAAGGGAGTGCTATAAAAGAAATTGTGCAGGTAGGGCAATTTGCTAGTTATGGAGAAAGGATTCAAGAGGTCGAGATGGAGGAGAATGAGGAAAGGACTGCAAGGCTGGGACAGAAGGATGTACAAAGCTTCATGAGAATGACGGTGGAAGGGGATCAAATGACCACTTAGGCATGGAGGCGAAGGCTGCACTTTGGACCCTGACCAAGGAAAACAGAAATGAAAGCCTTGATGGATTTGATCTCCAAGACTCTGAGGGCAAAAACCTGTGTAACCTTCTTAGAGGGATTACCAGGTGTGGAGGTGAGACTATCCTCCTTCTACATCCTGAGTTAGGGGAGAAAAGAGAAATGTCATCCTCTGGTCTCTCTGGAGAACCAACACGCAGGCTCAGAGCTGCATGATGAGACCTGGCAATTCTCTGGATTCCCTCCAGATCTCCCTAGGGGCAGGAACAGAAGCTGCCCTGGGGAGGAGGGGGACTGCAGCCCCAGGGCCTGCCAGGACTAGGTGAGGGAGGCATTTTGCCCTCTCCTCTGGCAGTTGGCCCCCAGGGTTGGCTATCTTCCTCGGCAGGTTGGTGTTCCTCTCGTGGAGTCCTCAGAGTCCCAAAGCAGAGCGACAGCGTGTGCCTGGAGGTTCATCCATATTGCTATAGCAACAGGCTTGCCCCTGGAACCACGGGTTCACGGCAAAATGATCAGGACTCTCTTGAAGGTTGCTGGTGCGGGTTTGACCAGGATGCAGGCCAGGTGAGCAGACATGGAAGCCTGGCGTCAGGAATATTCAGGATAGGAACTCCACCCCAAACAGTCAAAAGCTTCGAGAGGCTGAGAATGAGTATACGCTAAAGCCAACAGGGACCCAAGGGGCAACGGAAGAAGCACAATCCCGTCACCAAGACCGAGGGACATTCCTATGATGAATCTGAGGGGAGAAGGGCTGGTAATGCGAATCAGAAAAAAAGCCAAAGCACAAAGGGCTGAGTGTGTGTGACTCCTCGTCACGGGCTGCGGGCTGCAGGGCATGGTGACTGAGCTGCACTGATATTCAGGGATGCTGGAGGACCGTGGCTGTCCCCAGGCCTGGTCAGTCACGGGCGGCTTGCCTTCCAGACTCTGCAGACTGCACCCCTCTGCTCTGAGTCCATGGAGACTGGTCCTGATGGTGTTAGGACTCCATCCTCACCTCCTGCCTCAGTTCTTTGATCTGGCCAGAATTCTCAGTATCTCTTGTAGAGCCATAACACTGCCACTGCCACCCAGGATATCCGGCCAGTCTCTACCACTAGACTCGGTTCATAATTTATAATATAGATCTCAGCTAGGAGTAGAATCTACAGCTCTCTAGGCCGAGACCTAGCAGAATATAAGCTCCATTAGGGAAGGGTCTTTGAGACTTTATCACTGCATTCCTAACACGTAGCACACAGCCTGTCACACAATAGGAACTTAATAAATATTCATTGAGTCATGGGTCACTGACAACCTTCCCAGCCCATGCCTACATTCCAGGTTACTGGACGCTTCTGTGGGTGCCTGCCGTCGGCTCCATCCTGCTTCTTCCAGAAAGGACTCTCATAGAACCAAGACCTTTCGCCTCCGTGTCGCTGACAGCACCTGTGACCAGAGCTTCCTGGCGTGGTCCACCTGCAGAGACTTTGGTCACCACTGCTGACCTGGACCAGGACAAGATTTCAAATGTCCCTTTAGCCATTGCAGTGGCAGCATCTGTGTCCCCTCCTTGGTGATGACAGCATTACTCCCCGGGCCTAGACCCACTCTGACCCAGCCTGCTTCCCCATCTCCGGCAACTGAGGACTCGTCATCCTTCACAGTCAAGGCCTGCGGAGTCTCTGAGAGCAGCAGCCGTGATACAGATGACCTTGAAGATCTCCCAGCTGCAAAAGCCTAGGAGCAAAAATGAGGATTATAGGAATGTAATTTTACTGATTCACAATTGAAGTGAATATAAAGTCTCTTACCTAGTACACTATCTAAAAGCATATAGTAAACAGTAAAATAGTATAAGAAAGTGAAAATGAAGTCGCTCAGTCGTGTCCGACTCTTTGCGACCCCCTAGACTGTAGCCTACCAGGCTCCTCTGTCCATAGGATTTTCAGGCAAGAGTACTGGAGTGGGTTGCCATTTCCTTCTCCAGGAGATCTTCCTGACCCAGGGAGCGAACCCAGGTCTCCGCATTATAGGCAGATGCCTTACCGTCTGAGCCACCAGGGAAGTCAAAATACTGTATATATATACACTATTGAAATTCCATTATATTATATAACAAATATTTAAGGGCTCCCCAGGTGGCACTAGTGGTAAAGAACCCGCCTGCCAACGCAGGAGACATAAGAGATGCAGGTTTGATCCCTGGGTGGGGAAGATCCCTGGAGGAGAGCACAGTAACCCACTCCCGTATTCTTGCCTGGAGAATCCCATGGACCGAAGAGCCTGACGGGCTCCAGTCCACAGGGTCGCAAAGAGTCAGACATGACTGAAGCAACTTAGCACGCACACACACACACACACAAGGACATTTACGTATTTATTCAGTTGGGGTTTGTTTTTTTTTTTGCCAGTGTCTCCCATTGGAATGTAGACTCCATGATGTCAGGAACTCTGTTCATTATTTTTAAAACCTTTTATTTTACATTGGAGTACAGGTGATTAGCAATATTGTGTTAGTTTCATGTGGATAGCAAAGGGGCTCAGTCATACATACACATGTATCCACTCTCCCCCAAACTTCCCCCCATCCAGGCTGCCACATACTGAGCAGAGTTCCCTGTGCTGCATAGCAGAACCTTGGTGGTTATCCATTTAAAATATAACAATGTGCACACGTCCATTCCAGACTCCCTAACTCTCCCTTACCCCAGCTCCTTCCCTCTGGTATCCATAAAGGAACTCTGTTCATTCTGTTTACTCCCTAAATAGTAGGTGCCTCGTTAACTGCTGAATAGATGAATGAATTACTTCTGGATGCTCTCTGAGTGGGCCCTCTCTGCACCTGGAACCCAGTTCTCTGGCTAACTTGTAGCATGCCCATTTTCCCCTTCATCCGATCCATCTTCTCCTGGGCATGTGTGTGTAGCCATTACCTCTGACATTCACTACCACCGTCAAGGCATGGTTGCTTCACTTGCTATCAAAACGGCCAGTTCCATCTCCCACTCATATCTGCCGAAACCACGCTGCACCAAGTTTGTTCATCTGGGCCCAGGGCTGCCCTACCACTGTCCCTGATAACAGCACCAGCGCAAAGATGCCTGGCTGGCTTTCCACTGGTGAGGAGGGACACCTCTTATATTACCTCTCTTTTACATTACCTTTTATATTACCCTCTCTACCCTCACCCTTTATATTACCCACATCCCAAACAAGGCTGCCTTGAATGAACTTCCAGTTCTTTGTAGTCAGCGCCCCTTGCCTAGAAATCTGGCCTAAGCCCACCTCAGTGACAGGCATAGCGCCACACCTAGGTATTGGTATTGGACCAAACTGGCAGACGTTGTCTTTTTTCCACTCTGTGACTTTTATCCACTCAGGGCCCTCAAGGTCTCTTCTTAGAGCCCTGATGGCAAAGGCCTCTGTGACCACCTGTCCCCTAGCATAACCTGACATGTCTGAATCTTCCTGTCGGCCCAGATAGACTGGCCACAACACAAGGAGTTCGGGTCTTATGCTGTGGGTGATGAAGAGCAAGTGAAGACTCTGGAACAGGAGGTTATCTTGAAGAATCAGCAAATCCAGTTCAGTTCAGTTGCTCAGTCGTGTCTGACTCTTTGCAACCCCATGGACTGAAGCATGCCAGGCCTTCCTGTCCATCGCCAACACCAGGAGCCCACTCAAACTCATGTCCATCGCGTCGGTAATGCCATCCAACCATCTCATCCTCTGTCATCCCCTTCTCCTCCCGCCTTCAATCTTTCCCAGCATCAGGGTCTTTCAAATGAGTCCGTTCTTCTCATCAGGTATCCAAATTATTGCAGATTCAGCTTCAGCATCAGTCCTTCTAATGAACACCCAGGACTGATCTCCTTTAGGATGGACTGGTTGGATCTCCTTGCTGTCCAGGTGACTCTCAAGAGTCTTCTCCAACACCACAGTTCAAAAGCATCAATTCTTCAGTGCTCAGCTTTCTTTATAGTCCAACTTTCACATCCATACATGATCACTGGAAAAAACATAACTTTGACTTGATGGACCTTTATTGTAAAGTACTGTCTCTGCTTTTTAATATGCTGTCTAGGTTGGTCATAGCTTTTCTTCCAAGGAGCAAGCACCTTTTAGTTTCATGGCTGCAGTCACCATCTGCAGTGATTGTGGAGCCCCCCAAAATAAAGTCTCTCACTGTTTCCATTGTTTCCCCATCTATTTGTCATGAAGTGGTGGGACCGGATGCCATGATCTTAGTTTTCTGAATGTTGAGTTTTAAGCCAACTTTTTCTCTCTCCTCTTTCACTTTCATCAAGAGGCTCTTTTTTCATCAAGAAAGCTCTTCACTTTCTGCCTTAAGGGTGGTGTCATCTGCATATCTGAGGTTATTGATATTTATCCTGATAATCTTGATTCCAGCTTGTGCTTCGTGCAGCCTGGCATTTTGCATGAAGTACTCTGCATATAAGTTGAATAAACAGGGTGATAATCAATACATAGCCTTGATGTACTCCTTTCCCAATTTGGAACCAGTCTGTTCCACGTCCGGTTCTAACTGTTGCTTCTTGACCTGCATACAGATTTCTCAGGAACCAGGTAAGGTGGTCTGGTGTTCCCATCTCTTTAAGAATTCCCATCTCTTCAAGAACCAGTGACTTGGGGGTAGACATTTATTGTCATGTACAGGGTGAGAGATGAGGGAAGACTCTCAGATATCTTTGGTCATTGTAATTCATTCCCAAGAGGTCCTGACTGAACAGAATTCTACTCCACCCCCGACATCTCTGTGTGAGTCAGTGGTTCCCTCTGAATATTTCTGGCTTTCTTAGCACCTGGTAAGGTATCCATCTCTCTCTAGTTAGGTGGTGTCATGACGCTGGTAGCGAGAGGTGAGAAGTGTTCCTTGACTACATGACTGAAACCCTTCAGGAGTCTTTGCCCCTAGTGTGATGATCAAACACGGGAGGGAACTACACAGCCATGAGGACGCAGCGGTGGTGGTAGGAGGTGTGATCACACCAGGACCGTTGCTGTAACCATCCACCCCATCTGGCAACCCAGGATGGGGACTGCTCTATCAGCCTGATTCCCGAGGGGACTTGACAATCAAAGGCTTCACCAGGGTCCTGTGCAGAACAAAGAGATTGAATGAGATGGAAATCTAGTTTTAGGCCACTGGATTTGGGGGTTCTCATCAGAGGTCAGCCTAGACTATTCTGACCAATGCATCTCCTTCTTGCCTTTCCTCTCCGTTTTTCTTAACCAATAATTGATAACTTCCAGAAGGCCTTAAAAATTTCCTTCCTGGCCAGGAGCGTTTGGGAACTCCAAGGACGGGAAAAATGCTAAAATATAATCACAAGAGCTACTGTTCAAATCAGACACAATCCTAGGGCTGCACCCTCAGCCATGTAACCATGGAATGTTGTAGTCATGCAACCATCCCTTTAAACACTACTAGCTTCCTGCAAGGGCTTTCCTGGTAGCTCAGCTGGTAAAGAATCCACCTGCAATGCAGGAGACCCTGGTTCAAATACTGGGTCGGGAAAATCCACTGGAGAAGGGACAGGCTACCCACTCCAGTATTCTTAGGCTTCCCTGGTAGCTCAGCTAGTAAAGAATCCACCTGCAATGCGGGACACCTGGGCCAATCGCTGAGTTGGGAAGATCCCCTGAAGGAGAGAACGGCGACCCACTCCAGTATTCTGACCTGGAGAATTCCATGGACTGTATGGTACAAAACTTCCTGTAAACTATAAAGCCTTCCAGCACGGCAAGGAATGGAACATCATCCTTCTCTGTCTTTACCAGCTCAGCTCATTAGCTCCCCTTCCAGGAGAGGAATTAATGATCTAGCCAGCATTCTAGGGCGTTCCTGGGACATGTTATAAAGGCACATGCACAGATTTCCCTTCACCCTGGCTTGTATTTCTTAACTTCTTTTCTCCGTGTGTTAAGCAGAGTTAGACAAGGCCTGGCTCTTAGGGTGAATGAGTGGTCCATGGACTTGGGACCTCTCCTAATTCCTTCTTTGCCTCTGTCTTCTTCTCCCTCCAAGGCTCCCAGGATTTAGATTTAGAGGTATGTGACATAGAAAGACAGGTTGTAAGGCCTCCTGGAAGTTATCAATTATTGGTTAAGAAAAACAGAGAAGAAAGGAGAGAAGGAGATGCATTGGTCAGAATAGTCTAGGCTGACCTCTGGTGAGGACCTCCAAATCCAGTGGCCTAAGACTAGATTTCTGTCTCATTCAATCTCTTTGTCCTTCACAGGAGCCTGGTGAGGCCTGTGATCCTCAAGGCCCCTCAGGAATCAGGCTGATAGAGCAGTCCCCTTCCTGGGGTTGCCGGATGGGGTGGATGGTTACAGCAACGGTCCTGGTGTGATCACACCTCCTACCACCACCGCTGTGTCCTCATGGTTGTGTAGTTCCCTCCCATGTTTGATCATCACACTGGGGCAGACTCCTGAAGCATCCCATATCTGCAGCCAAAGGGACACGGAAGCTCACTTTGATCTTGCCAACAAGTGTGGCCGTTTGTATTGTGCCAACTTAGCTAAGCTGAAACTGTGCCACCCAGATGCCCCTGCGTACTCCCGAGTCTGTGTGGACCTAAAAGACACTCTGTGCATGGTTTAGAAGGTGGAAGGGGGCATCTTTTGCGCCTAATGGGAAGGTTGCTATGGGGTCCCCGGCACCTTGGTGGCATCGTGCTGTAGCCCTACCCACAACAACTCCCACTGCCACCCCATCCATCCCCCTTCAGCTCCTCTGGCTCCTGAGTCAGGGGTTTGTGAGGCTCTGTGACAGGCACCAGCTGGACCCCTGCAGGACTCCTATCATCAAAGTGGCAGGTTTGGGGCCACCAGGAAAAAACTCGGGTTCCAGCTCATTCTGGCTGCCCCCACTTCGCATTCAGTCTCCTTCCCAACACCCTGCCCTGCAGTCTGTGTCCCCAGGCCAAGAAGCAGAGCCAACAGCCTCACACACATGGTCCCCCAGCTCCCACCGCTCAGTCAGGCCAAGTCCCTGCCCTAAAACCCTTACCAGGCAGCTCTCTTCATGCTCCTGCCTCTCTGATCCAACCCTGACTGGTGCACACAGATGCTGCTAAAAGGGCTCGTTGATGTTTCTCTCCCAGTTTTCCCTGCTTGCCCAATTTGCTTAGGAATCCCAGCATGGTGGATGGGGATAACCAGCAAGCAGGCCAGGCATCCCTGGGCCCTCTCACTATAACCTCATGCACATTTGTTCAAGTACCCCCTGAACATCATTAAAAATAGAAATATAGAAGTCTTTAAAATGACTGAAATAACTCATGTTAACTCAATACCCACAGGATACACACGGTCCAAAATACTGTATGAAAACTTAATGAAACAAGAACAGTGAAGAATACAGACACTAATCCAAGAGACAAGAAGGCCACCTTCCTTGCACATGTGTTTTATCCCTCATTTATTAAATACTTAATATGTTTTAGGAAATCAGCTGTTAAATGAGGTAATAAAATTAGCTGACATTAGAGGGTTTCTTTTATACGATACCGTTTTCTAAGGTCAAAGCACTTGGAATCAAATTTGGTTTAAGCACAATACATGTTACCTGTTCTCATTTTGAGTGGTTTATGTGTCACAGAGGAAATGGCAACCACTCCAGTATTCTTGCCTGGAGAACCCCATGGGCAGAGGAGCCTCGTGGGTTGCAGTCTGTGGGGTCGCAGAGTCAGACACGGCTCAGTGACCGAACAACAGCAATGGTTAACTCTCATCACGACCTGGTGAGCTGGGGACTGGAGTAGCTGTTGTTGGTACCCCAGTCCCCTTGAGCAAGCAGGCACGCCCACCCCCAGCTGCTGTGGGGAAGGTTTCTAAAGGTTTACAGCTCTCCCTTTTCTCCAGAGACTTTCGACTCAAAGGAGCTGCCCTAGGAGGTTATACCACACACCAATCCTGGGTGACTTTCAGCAGCCAATGACTGAGGACCTGGGGCATGAAAACCGAGCCTTGCGTGCGTACACGCTAAGTTGTTTCAGTCACGTCTGACTCTCGTGACCCCAAGGACCATGGCCCGCCAGGCTCCTCTGTCCGTGGGACTCTCCAGGCAGGAATACTGGAGTGGGTTGCCATGCCCTCCTCCAGGGTATCTTCCCGACCCAGGGATCGAACCTTCATCTCTTGCATCTCCTGCATTGGCAGGCGGGTTTTCTACCACTAGCACCAACTGGGAAGCCCAGCCCCTTGCCTGGCCTTAATGGAGGGACTAACTTTGTGGTCTAATTCATAAGCCCCTGTGGATCACACTGAAGCTAGACCCTCTCTGAGAATCACACCCTAACCTGGCCCTGCCCTAGCCCACTAGTCAGTCTCTTGAGAATCTCCCCTCAATAAATTATGTGCTCTCAGAGCCTTTTCTCTGATTCTGCTGTAAGACAAACTGACCAAGAATGCACTGTAGATATGCCCATTTCCAATGATAAAACATCCACAACTTCCCAGATGGCTCAATGGATAAAGAATCCACCTGCAATACAGCAAACACAGGAGACGCGGGTTTAGTCCCTATGTAGGGAAGATCCCCTCGAGGAGGCCATGGCAACTCACTCCAGTATTCCTACCTGGAGAATCCCATAAACAGAGGAGCCTGGAAACAGTAAGGACCTAACAGAAGCAGAAGAGATGAAAAAGAGTTGGCAAGAATACACAGAACTATACAAAAAAAGGTCTTAATGACCTTGATAACGAAGCCTTACTACAAACAAAGTTAGAAGAGGTGGTGGAATTCCAGTTGAGCTATTTCAAATCCTGAAAGATGATGCTGTGAAAGTGCTGCACTCAATATGCCAGCAAATTTGGAAGACTCAGCAGTGGCCACAGGACCAGAAAAGGTCAATTTTCATTCCAATCCCAAAGAAGAGCAATGCCAAAGAATGTTTAAACTTCCACGTAATTGCACTCATCTCACACGCTAGTAAAGTTATGCTCAAAATCCTTCAAGTTAGGCTTCAGCAGTACGTGAACTGAGAACTTCCAGATGTACAAGCTGGGTTTAGAAAAGGCAGAGGAACCAGAGATTAAACTGTCAACACTTCTGGATCATAGAGAAAGCAAGGGAATTCCAGAAAAACCTCTACTTCTGCTTCATTGATTATAACAAAGCCTTTGACTGTGTGGATCACAACAAACTGTGGGAAGTTCTTCAAGAGACGGGAATACCAGACCACCTGACCTACCTCCTGAGAAACCTGCATACAGGTCATAAAGCAACAGTTAGAACTGAACATGGAACAACAAATTGGTTCAAAACTGGGAAAGGAGTACGTCAAGGATGTATATTGTCATCCTGCTTATTTAAGTCACATGCAGAGTATATCATGCGAAATGCCGGCGGGATGAAGAACAAGCTGGAATCAAGATTTCTGGGAGAAGTATCAACAATCTCAGATATGCAGATGATAACCACTCTAATGGCAGAAAGTGAAGAGGAACTAAAGAGCCTCTTGATGAAGGTGAAAGAGGAGAGTGAAAAAGCTGGCTTAAAACTCATCAGTCAAAAAACTAAGACAATGGCATTTGGTTCCATCACTTCATGGCAAATAGAAGTGGAAAAAGTGGAAACATGGATAGATTTTATATTCTTGGGCTCCAAAATCACTGCAAATGGTGACTGCAGCCATGAAACTGAAAGACACTTGCTTCTTGGAAGGAAAGTGATGACAAACCTAGTGTGCATGCTCCTTTGCATCAGTGATGTCTGAGTTTTTGCAACCCCATGGACTGCAGCCCACCAGGGTCCTCTCTGTCCATGGGATTTTCCAGGGATGAATACTGGAGTGGGTTGCCATGCCCTCCTCCAGGGGGATCTTCCCAACCCAGGGACTGAATCTGCGTCTCCTGCATAGCAGGCGGATTCTTTACAACTGAGCCACCTGGGAAGCCCAACAAACCTAGATGGCACATTGAAAAGCAGAGACATCACTTTGCCAACCGAGATCCATATAGTCAAAGCTATGGTTTTTCCAGTAGTGATGTATGACTGTGAGAGCGGGAAGACTCTTGAGAGTCCCTTGGACTGCAAGGAGATCAAACCAGTCCATCCTAAAGGAAATTAATCCTGAATATTCACTGGAGGGACTCACGCTGAAGCTGAAGCTCCAATACTTTGACCACATGATGCTAAGAGCTGATTCACTGGAAAAAACCCTGATGCTGGGAAAGATTGAGGGCAGGAGGAGAATGGGGCAACAGAGGATGAGACGGTTAGATAGCATCACCGACTCATGGACATGGGTGTGAGCAAACTTAAGGAGATGGTGAAGGACAGGGAGGCCTGGTGCGCTGTAGTCCGTGGGGCTGCAAAGAGTCAGACACCGCTTAGTGACTGAACAACAACAGTGGGGAAACAGAGGCCAGGAAGGCCGAGGAATGTTCCCAGGAAACATCTCGGACCTCACAGTAAGCTGTGGAAGAGCGGTTTGAACCCAGTGGTCTGAGCCTGTGTTCTTTGCCACGGCTCTTCATACGCAAAGACTTTTTCATGTGCCAGTGAAAGTTATGTTTCAGCAATCGTTCTAACTCCTTTGCTCAGATGCTGAGAATTCAAAGTCAGTTGGACACGGACCTGATCCTTGTACTTCAGGAGTTTTTTAGCGCATGGAAGAGACAGTCACCAGTAGGAGGCGGTAGTCACAGGCATAAACACAAACGCAGAGCCACGTGGATATAAAATCACACACATGCATAAGCTCTCCCCTCCACAAAACCATGTATACACACGAGTATTGATACCTTACAATGGAACCCCTGACAGCTCCTTAAAAAGAATGAAGGAGACTGCATGTTCTAGGAACATATATCTTAAATGGAAGAAACAAAGCAAAATTTGAATATTTTAGATGTTTTAACCTTATACATAGACTTTTTTAAATGTCAGGGAAATTATTTTTTGTTTCATTCCTTTTTATATTTCTTTATAGTAGGAAGTTTGGAGAAGGCAATGACACCCTACTCCAGTACTCTTGCCTGGAAAATCCCATGGACAGAGGAGCCTGTTGGGCTGCAGTCCATGGGGTTGCGAAGAGTCGGACACGACTGAGGGACTTCACTTTCACTTTTCAATTTATGCATTGGAGAAGGAAATGGCAACCCACTCCAGTACTCTTGCCTGGAAAATCCCATGGACGGAGGAGCCTGGTGGGCTGCAGTCCATGGGGTTGCGAAGAGTCGGACACGACTGAGGGACTTCACTTTCACTTTTCAATTTATGCATTGGAGAAGGAAATGGCAACCCACTCCGGTGTTCTTGCCTGGAGAATCCCAGGGATGGCGTCACACAGAGTCACACACGACTGAAGTGACTTAACAGCATAGTAGGAAGTTTAAAAACACAAGACCCAATGTTTATTAATATTTTAAGATGGTATTTATATATATCAGAAAACAATAAAGGTGCATGTGTAGTCTGATGTCTAGCCTGTAGTTCTGATGAACAGAAAATAATATAAAATTGCAGGTCATTTTAGGAAGAAATAATATGGACATTAAATCTGTAGATATTCATTTGCCCTCACGTTATTATGCATTTTAATTACTGAATTGCCAGAGCTTCTGTTCTAAGCCTCTCCCTTCTAACCTTGCAAAACTGTTCTATTTGGCTTCCTGATTCTGTAGCATCTGCTGATGGTCCCAACGTTGGGCCCCTGAGGCCTGAAGGGAGGCTAAATGAAGTTTCACCTGGAGTCCTGGGTTTGAATGACTACATTGTAATTTACTGACAATGACCTCTGGCAAGTCACTTAACCTCTTTGGACTTCAGTTGTCTCACCTGTTTAAATGCAGAAAATAATTTCTACTTCACAGGATTTTTGTGAAGATGAAATGGGGTAACATTTGGATGGTACCTTAGCCCAGCACTAGAGGAGATGAAATAAAGGACTGGGAAAGTTCATAAGCTAATAAATAGCAAGGGTTGATTAATGCAAGAGTCCTTGACCAGTCACGTGACTTGGCAACGACACAATGTGGCCAGTGGCTGATAAAAAGAAACACAGACACTTCATCTGCATTGACCAATTAACATACTTTCACATTTGTTTATTATTATTATTAGAGGTGGTAGTAGCAGCAGTAGTTTTGGCAGAAATATTTGAGAGTAAATTACAGCTTTCATGACCCTGTACCCTTTAAATTCATTATTATGTGTCTTTCAACAGCAAAGACACATTCCTTTCCACAATAAAATGATCAGATTTAGGAAATTTAACAGAGATACAGTTATTACCTAATACACAGTCTATATTCAAATCTGCCAATTGTCCCAACTGTGTCCTTTATAGAATTTTTTTTCTCAAACCAGGATTACACGTACTTGTCATTTTGGTTTTTTTTTTTAAACTATATGAGTGTGTGTTAGTTACTCAGTCGGGTCCAGCTCTTTGTGACCCTGTGGACTGTAGCCCACCAGGCTCCTCTGTCCATGGGATTTCCCAGGCAAGAATACCGCAGTGGGTTGCCATTTCCTCCTCCAGGGGATCTTCCCGACCCGGGAATCCAACCTGGGTCTCCACAATGGCAGACAGATTCTTTACCAGCTAAGCCACCAGGGAAGCCCCATCCTATATGAGTACTCCTTATTTATTCTAATACTTTCTGTATCTTCTTTAAGAAGTTTGACCCTTTTAGCTCTTTTTTTAAATAAGGTCTATAAATGAACTATCTGCTTACTTAATTGTAATATAATCTCGTGTATGCTCAGTCATGTCTGACTCTTTGCAACCTCATGGACTGTAGCCTGCCAGGCTCCTCTTTCCATGGATTCTCCAGGCCAGAAGTTTTCAGGAGTGTGTTGCCATTTCTTACTCCAGGGGATCTTCCTGACCCATGGATCAAACGGTGTCTCTCCCATCTCCTGCATTGGCAGGCAGATTCTTTACCACTGCACCACCTGGGAAACCCAATATAATCTATTAACATCATTGTTTATCTGATGCTTCTATTGCTTCAGTTTGACAAGCAGATGGAGAAGGAAATGGCAACCCACTCCAGGATTCTTGCCTGGAGAAGTCCAGGGACAGAAGAGCTGTCTGTGGGGTCGCACAGAGTCAGACACAACTGAAGCGACTTAGCAGCAGCAGCAGTAATCAGCAGAAGCCCCTCCAAACCAGTTCCCATATCTTTTAGACAGCTTCTCACAACTTTTTGAGCACATTCTAATCTGCTGGCACGATAAGATGATCCCGGCTGATCTTGTTCTTTAATTGTTCCAGTGCTGGAATTAGTCATCTTTTCAAGGATCTCTTGTTCCTTCTAATATCAGTTTAGTTCAGTTCAGTTCAGTCGCTCAGTTGTGTCCAACTCTTTGCGACCCCATGAACCGCAGCACACCAGGCCTCCCTGTCCATCACCAGCTCCCGGAGTTCACCCAAACCCATGTCCATTGAGTTGGTGATGCCATCCAACCATCTTATCCTCTGTCATCCCCTTCTGCTCCTGCCTTCAATCTTTCCCAGCATCAGGGTCTTTTCAAATAAGTCAGCTCTTCACATTAGGTGGCCAAAGTATTGGAGTTTCAGCTTCAACATCAGTCCTTCCAATGAACACCCAGGACTGATCTCTAGTACAGTGATATTTAAAAACCAAAAGCTGGAGAGTACCTTGTTCATTGCTATTCAAGTTTTTTTTTTTTTTTTCCCAATATGTCTATCTACCTATCTACATTACTTTAACTCCTATGCAACAAATACTTTGATAGTTTTTTAGTCTTCTCCCAGCTTACATTTACATGTGTTCGCTCCCATAATGAGAACCTGGCTTCTAATGCATCAGTATATTTATTCATTAATTAATTGCACAGGATACCAAAATAGTTTCAGAATTGCTGTAACAGTTATCTACCAAAAAAAACCTATTAAGCATAGTTTAAGATTTCTTTTTTTACTACTTTTTTTGAACTGAATGTATTTGGTCAAAGTACTGATTCAAATGTTACTCACATTAATTCTGTTTTCTTTCATGTGGTCTAGCTGTTAATTCAAAATGCTCTGTATTGGTTTCTGTTTGCATTCGATTTTTTCTTCTTCTCATACTTGTAGATTTAATTTCACTTTTGAATATGTAAAACATTAACAACTTTTTAAAGTCAAAACTATTTTGGTATGTGCAGGGAAATGTTGATTCCTCTTTTATTCGTTTCATTCTACTCCAATCCACCATGTGTAGGTAATGGATGTTATTAACTTCTGGCTTATCTTTCCCATGTTTCTTTTTTAAGAAATAAGCTTTCTTACTGATACGGTATACTTTATAAATATCATACCCTGAAAATCACTCCGTACCAGTTCACAGAGATCTCCTAATTCTTTTCATAGTCACAGAGTCCTTTCTGTATGGATATCATAGTTTATTAAACCAATGTCCACGTTAAGGCATTTGGATTATTTATTTTTTCTGCAAAAACAAGTAAGGTTCCAATAAAAAAAAACCTTGTGCAATCGCCAGTCCAGGTTGGATGCATGAGAGAAGTGCTCCGGGCTGGTGCACTGGGATGACTCAGAGGGATGGGATGGGGAGGGAGGCGGGAGGATGGATCTGGATGGGGAACACATGTAGATCCATGGCTGTTTCATGTCAATGTATGGCAAAAACCACTACAGTATTGTAAAGTAAGTAGCCTCCAACTAATAAAAATAAATGAAAAAAAAGAAAAACGTTGTGCATAGGTACTTTTGTATTGTTAGAGGTAGTATCTATCTGAAGACAGAAACCACATGGTGATTTAAATAGGAAAAGTTTGTGATTAAAAATTATTAAGCTATGAGAAGAAAATAACATAAAGGTGTAAAGAGAATTTTAACATAGGATTGGCAAACTTTTTATACAAAAGGACAAATAGTAAATATTTTGGGCTTTGTTCCCTATACTATCTGTGTCACAATCATCTCACACTGTATAGACAATACAAAACAAATGGGTATGGATGCAGTTCAATAAAATTGTATTTATAAAACAGGTGATAGGCTGGATTTGGCCAGCGGACCATCGTTTGCCAACTCTTGCTCTAAAGGATGCTCCTCGGCCGAGGGAGAGGACTCAAGCGAGGAAGGACAACACGGAGGAGAGCCTTGCCCATGACGCTCAGCGCAGCTGGACAAGATGCGCTTGCAGCACTCCGGCCGGCAGCGAACGCGCCGGGCTCCCTGGGCCACAGCTTTCGGCAGCAGCACACGAGTGTCTGGCTCGCAGCATACAGCGGCGGTCGCAGGCTCTCCTGCAGCACGTGGCGTCCTCACCAAGAGCTCCAGAACAAGCTGGTCCCCAGGTCTAGGCTGGGCTGGAAGGACACGAAGGGCTTGGCCCTCTGGCACCACCCGATGCCATCAACTCCTCCCCTCCCTCCCGTCTCCACCGCAGGCCACGGAGGGACCCCACGGCAGGAGCAAGCCAAGACCAAACGCGGCACCCCAGAGCCGCCCAGCCCCTTCCTCCGGCGGTGTCCCTCCAGCGCCCTCTGCCGACAAAGCCTAGCATGCACGCGGACCCGAAGAGCGGCCTGGAGTCCAGCCCATCATCACAGAGCAGGTACTGAAGGGTAAAACTGAAGCGACAGGCTCCTAAGCTACATTCTCAAAACGTGCATGCATGCATCGTAAAGGGCAAATGAATATTTTGCTAGATTTTGATGTGAACTTCTTTCCACAGGGGCTTATCATTCTTCATTTCCACCAGCAATATATGAGAAACAGTGAAAGTGTAAAAGCATTGGTCACTCAGTCATATCTGACTGGTGGACTGCAGCCCGTCAGGCTCCTCTGTCCAGGCATTTCTCCAGATGGGTGGCCATTTCCTTCTCCAAGGGATCTGTCCCACCCAGGGAGCAAACCCAGGGAGCAAACCCAGGTCTCCTGCACTGCAGGCAGATTCTTTATCATGCAAAGTCACCAGGGAAGCCCCATTATTATCTTAAAACCTCTACAGCCCCGTCTATGCTGAACTTTTCACTTTTTTGTTCATATGGTAATTGTGAAATCTTATCATATTACCATTTTAATTTAAATTTATTTTATCATTATAAAGTTGAACATCTTTTTATATGTTTAGCCATTTTTATCTTTTTTGTGTGTGGGTGTTAAGCTTTGTTTTTTGTCCATTTTCCTATTAGGTTATCAGTTCTTAAGTAACAGAACAGGGAAAAAAAACAGATTAGCTACAACGGTAAATTACTTGTGAAGAAACAGTCTTATAGGGCTTTTTTTGTTTACTCTTATGTTAGAATAAACTTGGTGGCTCATCCGTTAAAGAATCTGCTTGCAATGAGGGAGACCTGGGTGTGATCCCTGGGTTAGGAAGATCCCCTGGAGAAGGGAGAGGCTACCCACTCCAGTACTCTGGCCTGGAGAAGTCCGTGGACTGTATAGAGCATGGGGTTGCAGACAGTCAGTCAGAGAGTCTGAGCAACTTTCACTTGTAATTACAAATATATATGTTAGAGATCAAAGTTCAAATCTAAGTTTAGTTTATTTCAACATTTCCTGAGTCCTCCCAGTAGACTAGTCTCCAGAGAGTAAGAAACACAGTCCTTGCTATTGAGTAGCTTAAATCTTAGTGGGAAAACACACTGAAATTATCTGGGAGACAGTAGAAGACAGTGATTAAAATGTGGATTAGGAGATACGTGTGCTTGAGTTCAAAATGCTCACATTACCATTTCAACAATGGGTTGTGTAACACTGGGTGGGTCGCTCTATCTTTCTGCCTCACTTTCTTAAGATGAAAATAATAAGCACCTCGTAGGGTTATTGTAACTACACTGGTAAGCAGTAAACAAAATAATCAGAGGCTACACAAGGTGGAGTCAAGATTGCCGGGAGAAACATCAATAACCTCAGATATGCACATGACACCACCCTCATGGCAGAAAGTGAAGAAGAACTAAAGAGCCTCTTAATGAAAGTGAAAGAGGAGAGTGAAAAAGCTGGCTTAAAGCTCAACATTCAGAACACTAAGATCATGGCATCTGGTCCCATGACTTCATGGGAAATAGATGGGGAAACAGTGGAAACAGTGTAGACTTTATTTTTCTGGACTCCAAAATCACTGCAGATGGTGACTGCAGCCATGAAATTAAAAGACGCTTACTCCTTGAAAGGAAAGTTATGACCAACCTAGACAGCATATTAAAAAGCAGAAACATTACTTTGTCAACAAAGGTCCATCTAGTCAAGGCTATGGTTTTTCCAGTGTTCACGTATGGATGTGAGAGTTGGACTATAAAGAAAGCTGAGCACCGAAGAATCAATGCTTTTGAACTGTGGTGTTGGAGAAGACTCTTGAGAGTCCCTTGGACTGCAAGGAGATCCAACCAGTCCATCCTGAAGGAAATCAGTCCTGGGTGTTCATTGGAAGGGCTGATGCTGAAGCTGAAACTCCAATACTTTGGGCACCTGATGCAAAGAGCTGACTCATTGGAAAAGACCCTGATGCTGGGAAAGATTGAGGGCAGGAGAAGGGGATGACAGAGGATGAGATGGCTGGATGGCATCACTGACTCAATGGACATGAGCTTGGGTGAACTCCAGGAGTTGATGATGGACAGGAAGGCCTGGCGTGCTGGGGTTTGTGGGGTCGCAAGAGTCAGGCACGACTGAGCAACTGAACTGAACTGACTTAGTAATACTGACAAATGAAAGTGATAATAATTATAGTGACAAAAGCAATAGAGGAATTTAAAGAGTGCTGTTTTAGCGTGTATATGCTAATTAAATTTTGGTTGAATTTAAAAGAGTGTTATGGGAACTTCCCTGGTAGTCCAGTGGCTAAGACGTCGTGTTTCTAATGCAGGGGGCCCAGGTTCAACCCCTAGTCAGGGAACTAGATCCCATTTGCTGCAACTGAGACCCAGAGTAGCCAAATAAATAAATAAATGTTTTTTTGAAAAGTGTATTATGACTAAATTATCAAAAATGCTCAAGCCATATTCAGTATATTGATGAAATAAAAGTAAATGTTTAGGAAAGAATAAAGTCACAAGTATAGAAATAACTCTGGTGTTCTGAACGGTTAATTATACAAACAGTAGCGTGAAGTACAAAATGGTCGTGTTCACATTATCGTCATTCACTGATGGTTTTAAAGACTTAATTCAGGGAATTATAGTCTGATTGATTCATTTACTAATTTTCTGCCAACCGAGACAGCATATTAAAAAGCAGAGACATCACTTTGCCAACAAAGGTCCGTCTGGTCAAGGCTGTGGTTTTTCCAGTGGTCATGTATGGATGTGAGAGTTGGACTATAAAGAAAGCTGAGCACTGAAGAATTGATGCCTTTGAACTGTGGTGTTGGAGAAGACACTTGAGAGTCCCTTGGACTGCAAGGAAATCCAACCAGTTCATCCTAAAGGAGATCAGTCCTGAATATTCATTGGGAGGACTGATCTTGAAGCTGCAACTCTAATATTTTGGCCACCTAATGTGAAGAACTGACTCATTGGAAAAGACCCTGATGCTGGGAAAGATTGAGGGCAGGAGGAGAAGGGGACAACAGAGGATGAGATGGTTGGATGGCATCATCAACTCAATGGACATGAGTCTGCGTGAGCTCCGAGAGTGGGTGATGGACAGGGAGGCCTGGCGTATTGCAGCCCATGGGGTCGCAAACAGTCAGACACGACTGAGTGACTGAACTGACTGATCATCCAATATATACTGTTAAATAAAAGATGAATTCAAAGCTCATGTCTAAGTTAAAGTATAAAGTATTTAAACATGATTAGTAAAGATGCTTGCTTTACTATGCTGTAATGTAATCTACCTCCTCTAGTTCAAAAAAGGAGTTCGAACTACCTCCTCTAGCTCAAAAATGTCCCAGGATCTGTGATCTAGAATGTGGCTCTGTCCACAGCTGTCCGGAAACACAGTCGTTACATTTTACCTAATTACAAATGTCTCAGCTCCAGCTCTTGGCACCCCACTCCAATATTCTTGCTTGGAAAATTCCAGGGATGGAGGAGCCTGGTAGGCTTCAATCCATGGGGTCACAAAGAGTCAGACACGACTGAGCAACTTCACTTTCACTTTCCTTTGCAACCCCATGGATTGTAGCCCACCAGGCTTCTCTGTTCTTGGGATTCTCCAGGCAGGAATACTGGAGTGGGATGTTGTTGGACCACCAACTATGTGCCAGGTCTAGTTTTTTGGGGTTTTTTTTTCGTAGTTTATTTCATCAAGATTTTTGGTCCTAGGTTGACACAATTTAAACAACTGAAATAGAGGCAAACATACCCTAGGGAGAATAAAAAGATTGGTTGTACACACTTCATAACTATGTGCATTTGTTCCCTAGGAAGTTGCCAGGACTAGTTTTGTTTTTGTTTTCTTAATCTTTGGCTACACCACCCCACCAAGGATTGAACCCATGCCTCCTGCAGTGGAAGGGCATTTTTTAACCACTGGACCACCAGAGAAGCTCCATCCCAGGTCTAGTTTTAAGCACTGGGACTGCCTGTATCCTTGGGAGGCGGGAAGCATCTTTGTGGTGTGGTCTCTGCCCTCCTGAACAAACAATAGCTTCTGCTCCCTAGGTTCAAGACATAGCCTGAAAAATCTACTACCATTTCAGGGACCTAGATGACCGTGCACATCTTTATTTAGAACACAGACTAAATTCTAAAAGCTCACATGCGGATATCACTTTTTCCAAAGGCTTTCATCTTTTCTTGAGCAAGGAAAGCTAAAGGCCAGGAAAATTTTGACAGGACTTAAAACCCAGCCTTGCTTTAAAGAGACTTGAAGTACAAAAGCAGACTCTCAAAACATGAATTAGCAGGTAATTATTCTTATTTAGAAAATGATCTTCTTTAATAAAGGATGTGCTGCAATCCCTTTGTAAATTTTACTGCATTAACCTGAACAGAGGCTTCTATGAGTTCTTTCCATTTGAGTTCCAGGGTGCATTTAAAAGTTCAACTTAATTTACCAGAAAGTCACTCAAAGTATGAATTTTTTGAGAACATGGTAACTGGGACTTCCCTGGTGGCTCAGATGGTAAAGAATCTGCCTGCAATGCAGGAGACCTGGGTTAGACCCCTGGATTGGGAAGATCCCCTGGAGAAGGGTATGGCTACCCACTCCAGTATTCTTGCCTAGAGAATTCCATGGACAGAGGAGCTTGGTGGGTGTCAGTCATGAGGCTGCAAAGAGTCAGACACAGTTGAGCTACTCACACTTTTGAAAACTGTATACACCTCTAAATATGGCAAATTTTGGCTCTTGCTTCTGGTTGTGGAGGAATTCAGCTCAGTGACATAGCTGTGAGTTGTTTCCACTAACACAAGTTTCATTAGAATGTAACTCAATAGACAGGGCTTCAAAACTTTGCTAAAACTGCACTGGCTCGCAGAACAGCTATGGTGATGTTAAGATGTATGTCTTCTATAATAGCTTCTAATATTAAGTTTTAAATATCCTAAATTGACTTAGATTTCTTGATCGGCTCTCAGATGGGTCTTTTCCTTGTCATCTCTTCTCTCACGGTGCCATGTCATTACTGGTATCAAAGCCATCTTAGGGACTTCTTCATAAATCAAATACAAGAACATATGAGTCTGAAATGTGTCTGTCACCTTGCAGGTGCATCCTCCAAGAATGTTTTCTTCTGGTATATATTTAATTAAATAAAAGGCAGAGTGCTCAGCCATTGCCATTTTAACATATTCTATTTAAGGACTGATTGCATTTTCTAACATTCGTGAATGATATTACTACTTGAAAAAAGAATCTCAAGGGACCATCTGGTGTTGGACAGAAAGCAAGTATTCAATGAATGACTCTCAGAAAAACTGCCCAATGGTTTTACATGCTGGTGAGAGTGTAATTGGTAGATCTCTCTGAAAAGCAATTTTGCATTCCATGTTTTGATTTATTAATTCCATCTGGGAATTCATCATAAGGAAATAACAAGAGATATTGAGATGTTTGTCCAAAGATGATTACCATGGCAAGTGGTATAATGGTGAAAATTAGAAAAAAACTAAATACTTCTCTATAAGAAATTAGTCAAATAAAATATTACACCATATAATGCTGTGGCAGAGATAGCTTAGCTGCCCAATTTCCATCCTCCTCTTTGTTATAAACAAGATCCTTTGTTATTACAATCAGCAATGTCCTTAGCTAAAAATACTACATTTCACAGACTTCTTTACAGACAAGGCGGCCAGTAAGATATAAGGAGAAGTCCTTGGGTGAGACTTCCAAGCACCTGGATTGCTGCCTGGACCTAGCTGTCTTGATCACTGAGATGATGGCTCAAGCCCCCCCAGCCATTTGGGGTCCTTGAGAGAAAAGCCAGGAGAATTGTAGCGACTGCAGTCGTGACATCTTTGAACCCCTGTAACAAAGCCAGTGACTGGCTCCTTCCAGATGTCTCATTATATGAGAAAAAAATAAACTGTTATATGTTTATGCCAGTCAAACTCCGTTCGTGAGAGCCAAACATAATTCCCAACGCAAAAGGATGAAACATTTTGCAACCACTTAAAATTATCTTTCTGAAAAGTGGGATGTAATATTAAAGGAGAAAGCCAGAATATGAAACTCTATATGTGGTATATCCTATTTTATTTTTAAATTACACATATACATTATATATGAGTGAGAAAAACTATAAAATATATTAGAGTATTAATGGATGTCTCAGGAATGTGGGTTTTACTTTCCTATGCTTTCTAAACTTTCAACATTGAAAATATTTTTAAATGTTTTTAAGTTTGCCTAATACACACAACATGACTGGTGAATGTATCCATCGGTTAAATTTATACTTTGTGGAAAGCAGTGGGTCAAAATGGATCAAAAGCTTTCACAGCTTTTATATCTTTAACTCTGTATTTCTACTTTAACTTCTATCTTGGTAAAATGACATGAGACTAAAAAAAATGATATGAGACTCAAAGAACTATGCACAATGATGTTTGCTATAGCATTATTTTTGATACTGCAAGGATGGAAGCAAAGTAAATGTCCAACATCAGAAAAGTTTATAATTAAATAAATTACAGTATACTCATCCTATACTATGAGTATTTACAAATCACAATTAAAAGTAAGAGAAGAACATTGTGGAGCTTGTTTTAGAGTGGTTTCCATAGCCCTGAATCCCCCCACCCACTGATGCAATGACGGGCATCAGTGAGACACGGAGGTACCCTCAGTCTAGAAGACTCTTAGAGCCTTCACTGAAATCAGATCTTAGCAAGAAAACAGCTTTGCTGAGAAAGACAGATTTTTCTACACGGTGTTTACGTGTCAAGAACCAAGCCCGGAGGAGTCCAGTTGTCAGGTTCTGCTTGTCTGCCATGGCACAAAGACCCTGAGACAGGCTGCTCGGCAGGAGGGAGAAAGGCGCTCTGGCTGGAGAAGCCTGAAGTTCCTCTCCCGGCCCGTCTGCCCTCTGCACCACACGCTTCTGGCTTGGTCACATTTCAGTGGAGGCGGCGAGGAGGCATCTGTGCATGATGACGGCCCCGTCCAGGCATCCACCTTCTGCCTCTCCACCTTTCTGCAGTCAGATGGGGACACAGGTTGGACACCCTCAACCAACAAAGGATGGAAGTCAGTAGATTAATGTGCCCCAGCCTCTCATTCACTGGAGGGAACATTCTGAGGACCTTCTTTCCATTCCCAGTGGCTTCTCCAGTGAACTGAGCCCCACTTGCCCATGGCAGCAACTAGCTCCATCATACACCTTGATTTAACCTATCCTTCTTCATGCTTCTGTTTCTCGATATCACATCCCAAATAAATAACCAGCATCCCATCCCAACCCTTACCTCAAGCTCTGCCTCTAGGGAGGAACCAACCAAGACACGTGGACTGTGTGAGGGAAGAAGAGCGAGGTACCGATTCTCGTTTATCCCACTTTGGGAACCCAAGAACATTAAGAGCAGGGATGGGACTTCTCTGGGGGTCCAGTTCTAAGACTCCGTGTTTTCAATGCAGGAAGCCCACGTTTAACCCCTGGTCAGGGAACTAGATCCCATATGCTGCAACTAAGAGTTCACATGGCAACTAAAAAAGATCCCATGTGCCGCAACTAAGACCTGGAGCAGCCAAATAAATAAATAAATATATTTTTTAAAAGAATAGTAACCCATTTCCCCTAGTATATTTGACCAATGTCTTTGAAAAATAATTTATAGAGAATAGAAAAAATATATCAAAGTGTATAGCATGTAGTAAGGTAAGTATTGTTTCATGAAACTTCTGTTTCAGGGGTGTGTGTGTGAGTACTGAGTAACATTGTATAACATATTTCTTTGGTGAGTTGTGGTCCAAAAAGCTGCCAAGTCATTGATTAAGAGGATTATCACATGAATCCAAGGAATCACTGCTCTGCTGCAGCAAAATTTATGAAAAAACATTTATGAAAAAATTTTTGACATGGAAAACTACTTATATTTGGGACTGGGGGTGGTGGGGAGAAATTAACAAAATGTTGGATGCAGTATGACTTCAACTATGTAAGAGAAAAACTACAAAGCAAAAGACAAGAGTCATTATTGCATTTCCAATTTTATCCAGTGGGGGTATATTCCCAAAACACCATTAGTAACAAAAAGTGAAAGTGAAAGTTGCTCATTCATGTCTGACTCTTTGCGACCCCATGGACTATACAGTCCATGGAATTCTCCAGGCCAGAATCCTGGAGTGGGTAGCCTTTCCCTTCTCCAGGGGATCTTCCCAACCCAGGGATCGAACCCAGGTCTCCCTCATTGCAGGCGGATTCTTTACCAGCTGAGCCACCAGGGAAGTGACAAAAAGGTACTTAATGTAAAACAAATGCTTTCTCGGGGAACTTGGCGCCGTGCTCTGTGGCAGCCTGGATGGGAAAGGAATATGGTGGAGAACGGATGCATGTATATATGACGGAGTCTCTTCACTGTCCACCCGAAACTACCACAACATTGCTAACTGCTATACCCCAGTATAAAATACAAAGTTTAAAAGAATTAAGTCATCAGCGTAAGTAAATAATGTATAAATTGTCAGTAGAAGAAGAATGAGATGACTAAAGCTCTAATGAGAAAGTGGGATTATTGAAAATTAATATGACATTCTTACAGATTATCAAGCAAAAGAGAAAAGATTAAAACACACACACACACACACACGTGCTTTCACATAAAATAAGGGAAAAGCAGGAGATGCAGGGCAGGGATTCCGTGGCTCTTGTTCCATGGTGCTGAGGATCATGTTTGCTGCTCAGAAGCTAAGAACCACTTATTGGGTGAAAGAGGGAAAGTGAAACACATCCGTGTTCACACACCTGAATCTTAGCAGCCCTCTGTCTGGCCCCAGCGAGGAGAGGGAGGCTGGGTCATGGCCCTGATCACATGGCCGTAACCTCCGAAAGCTTCCAGCCTTTGCTGTGACCTCCCAGACAGTCAGATACCGCAGTTATCAGAGAAGCTGCTATCATGAAACATTTAGGAGACAATTCTGGAGGTTAGCTTTGAAAAGGGTGCTAATCTTTCCACTGCTTTATTGAAAACACAGCGTAAATGAGTTGTTTATAAACTGAGTGGAAGGCACCTTTGACAAAATGTTAATCATGGTTTCCTCTGGATCGTGGGGGAACGGGGGGGCACCAGGATGAGTGAAGATTTAAGGGCAAAGCTCTGCGGCAAACTCTGTACCTGTTAGACCTGTATTTTACGCTCCAACCACCCAGTGAAACAGGTACTGTTATCCTTTCATGAGAGAAAAGGGAAATACTTAATAATAGCCAATAGTTGTTGAGCAACAGTAACGTATAAAAAATAATGCTAAAAACTCTGTGTGTATAATCTTGCTTAATTCTTATAACAATCCTATGAACCCTATGGATTTATTTTTTTCATTTTACAGATAAAAAAAAGAGGCTTTAGAGCGGCTACAGGGCTTCCCAGGTGAAACTAGTGGTAAAGAACCCGTTTGCCAGTGCTGGAGATGTAAGAGAGAGATGCAGTTTTGATCCCTGGATCGGGAAGATCCCCTGGAGGAGGGCACAGCAACCCACTCCAGTATTCTTGCCTGGAGAACCCCATGGACAGAGGAGCCTGGCGGGCTACAGTCCATGGGGTTGCCAAGAGCTGTACATGACTGAAGCGACTTAGCACACGTGTGGGGAAAGAGTGAACACAGCAGGTGTGATCACTGACGCCTTTCTGTCTCCAAGGGAACCACTACTGACCCTCGAGCAACCCCTGAGAACGTGGCCCTCAGAGAGTTCTTCCTATTAGTGATGAAGGATTTTGTTATATACACCAGGAGCAGTGGGCCACATTCTACTGGCTTGTCTGGCTGTTTGCAATAACATCAGACTGATGATGTCGGTACTTGGTTTTACTGTTGGGGCCTGAGTTTTGCTTGCCAAGGCAGATTGTGTAGCAGGAGATGCCTATGCGACCAAGCCCTGCATAAAAGTCTTGGATCCTGAGATTCAAAGTCTTCCCTGGGCAGAGATGTTCCAGGTCCCTGTGCTTCTCTGGCCGAGAGAAAGCATATTTTGTGGGGCCTCAGATGAGGAAGAGCTTTGGAAGTTTTTGCCTTATGTCTCTAGACTTTGAGGGTTTCCCTAGTGGCTCAGATGGTAAAGAATCCACCTGCAATGCAGGAGACCTGGGTTCGACCCCTGGTTGGGAAGATGCCCTGGAGAAGGGCATAGCTACCCACTCCAGTATTCTTGACTTCAGAATTCTATGGACAGACAAACCTAGTGGGCTCCACAGTCCATTGGGTCACAAGGAGTCAGATAGGACTGAGCAACTAACACTTTCATTTTCTAGACCTTGAAGATGTAGGTCTTTTTCCTGATGCTTTTTCTCTGTAGGCTTTGCTACCGAACATCCTACTGCAAACTGCTATTGGATCCTGTAAATTTTCCTGGAGTGAAACACTGCCCAAGACCATGCAACCAGTAGATGTGAGAAATAGAATTCAAGCTTAGGAACCCTGACTTCCAGATATGCTCTCCTAACCATCATATCTTACCACCCTCCAGCTGGCATATGCTGGTACTGCACTTGAAATTGGTGCTATTATTATAATGATTACTGCACTTCCTTTGTTCTCTACCTCTTCTTTAACGAACACGCATTACTTGATCATCAAAGGGAGAAAAAAGCTTGGAAATGTCCATGATTAAGAGACAGGAATAAGAGGAGTCAGAAAGGAAATAGACCACAAGGAAATAATTTAGGATGGTGCAAATCACCAAGTGGAGGAGTAGCAACGTTAAATAGAAGGCAGCTTTATAGGAGAAAATTCCCTTAATTGTGGAATACGCGAAGATTCATTAGCTGGGACACACAAAATATAAATCGCGAAAGGAAAAACTGATAAATTTAGTCTCAGCAATATTAAACATTTCTACTGGAAACTCCCTGATGGTCCAGCAGTTAAGACTTCACCATTCAATGCAGGGGATGTGGGTTTGATCCCTGGTGGGGGAGCTAAGACCCCAGATGCGTCAGGGCAACCACTGAGCCCACACACCACAACTAGAGAGTCTACGTGCTGCAACTAAGACTCAACACAGCCAAAAATACATAAGTAAATATTTTAAAATTTTCTGCTATGTTAGGACATTGTTAAGTGAATGAAAAGGCAACTCGTACATTGGGAGAAAATATTTATGATAAATATATCTGACGAAGGATTGGTATCCAGAATACATAAAGAATTCTCACAACTTAAGAAGAATAAAACATTAGAAGGGGGTTAAGTATTTGAACAGATACTTTACAAAAGAAGGTGTAGGAATGGAAAATAAACATAGAAAAAGAGTGTCAATTTGATGAATCACTAGAGAAACGTCAATGAAAATCACAAAGAGACACGACTACACACCCATTAGAATGACTAAAATTAAAGACTGACAATGCAGAGCAACTGGAATTCTTTCAGTCTGCTCTTAGGAACACAACCACTTAGGAAACACAATTTGGCATTTCCTTAAATGTGTACTTACCATAGAGTGGAGTATTTCTAAATATAGACTCCCCCTAAATAATATTTGTTCACTCAAGTATTTGTATATTAATGTTCATAGCAGTTTTATTCATGATCGCTAAAACCTGAAAACAACCCAAATGTCCAGCAGGAGGTGGACAGATAAAGAGAATCCGCCTGCCAGTGCAGGAGACACAGGTGAGCTCTCTAGTCCAGGAAGACCGCCTACGCCACAGAACTGCTAACCCCTGCGCCCCAACTCCTGAGCTGGTGCTAGGGCCCGGGAGCCGCAGCTGCTGAAGCCCCTGCCCGCTAGAGCCCATTCTCCGCAACAAGAAACGCCACCGCAATAAGAAGCCTTCTCACTGCAACTAGAGAATAGCCCATACAGCAGAATGAACACCCCGCACAGCCAAAAACAAATACATTACATTAAATTAGACGAGAACATTTCAGGCCTTTTCAGAGAAGCACATTTCCCTTTGAGGAGCTGTTCCTATCTTTAAAAAAAAAATTTGTGGGTTTTCAATTCATTGGAAGAGTACTAGTCAGCAATAAAAGAGAATATACTTTATGCATACAGCAACGTGAATGAATCTCAAGAACATCACGTCAAGCAAAAGAAGTTGACACAGGACAGGTACACATGTCCTATATTTAAAATGGGTAACCAACAAGACCTACTGTAGAGCACATGGAGCTCTGCTCAACGGGCAGCCTCAGTGGGAGAGGGGTTTGGGGGAGAACAAAGAAGCCGACACAGAAGAATGCCTGTTATATGCCTGCTACTTGGTTATATTTATGTGAAACTCCTGTGGTGTCTTGGGGTCTTATGTAATGATGGAAGTGTTCTCTACCTTAATTGTGGTGGTAGTTCTGAGAATACACATTTGTCAAATCCCAACAGACTACACTCTAAAAATGGGTACATTTTGTGAATGTAAGTTATACCTAAATATTGTTGGTTTAAAAATATACAAGTCAGTTTTATCAAACAGGGACTAGTCAATACTTTCAAATGTTGCAGAAAGGTAGGGAGAAGATAAATGGAAAAAAGCTGTTAGATCTGCCCAGTTGGGTGTGACTAGGAGTTTCAGAAGCACAAGCTGGAATCAGGATTGCCGGGAGAAATATCAATAACCTCAGATATGCAGATGACACCACCCTTATGGCAGAAAGTGAAGAAGAACTAAAGAGCCTCTTAATGAAAGTGAAAGAGGAGAGTGAAAAAGTTGGCTTAAAGCTCAACATTCAGAAAACTATGATCATGGCATCTGGGCCCATCACTTCATGGGAAATAGATGGGGAAACAGTGGAAGCAGTGTCAGACTTTACTATTTTGGGGCTCCAAAATCACTGCAGATGGTGACTGCAGCCGTGAAATTAAAAGATGCTTACTCCTTGGATGGAAAGTTATGACCAACCTAGACAGCATATTAAAAAGCAGAGATATTACTTTGCCAACAAAGGTCTGTCTAGTCAAGGCTATGGTTTTTCCAGTAGTCATGGATGAATGTGAGAGTTGGACTATAAAGAAAGCTGAGCGCTGAAAAACTGATGCTTTTGAACTGTGGTGTTGGAGAAGACTCTTGAGAGTCCCTTGGACTGCAAGGAGATCCAACCAGTCCATCCTGAAGGAAATCAGTCCTGGGTGTTCATTGGAAGGGCTGATGCTGAAGCTGAAACTCCAATACTTTGGCCACCTCATGCAAAGAGTTGACTCATTGGAAAAGACCCTGATGCTGGGAGGGATTAAGGGCAGGAGGAGAAGGGGATGACAGAGGATGAGATGGCTGGATGGCATCACTGACTCAATGGACATGAGTTTGAGTACACTCCGGGAGCTGGTGATGGACAGGGAGGCCTGGCCTGCTGCGATTCATGGGGTCGCAAAGAGTCGGGCATGACTGAGCAAGTGAACTGAAGTGAACTGAACTGAGGAGTTTCAAGACTACAAATTCAGTAGCCTTGGGGTCAGAAACCAAAGGGCTGGGATGTGAGAAAGAACTACCTACTGTGGAATAAACTGGGCTGCTTTGAATGTAGGAGGAGCAGGTGCTGGTTCACACATAGCCATCCTTAAAGTGACAGCTCCCAGCTTGCTGAAATCCCAACCCAGGCATCTAAGCAAGTACCCAGTTATACAGTTTCATTGTTGCTTTTAAAGAATATTTATTAGGCTGCGCCAGGTCTTCGCTGTGGCCCTTGGGATCTTCGATCTTTGTTGCGGCATGTGGGATTTTTAGTTGTGGCGTGTGAGATCGAGTTCCCTGACCAGGGATCAAACCCAGGCCCCCTGCATTGGGAGCTCAGCATCCTAGCCACTGGACCCCAGGGAAGTCCCCCAGTTATACTGGTTATTAAAGATAATTTTGTAATCTCAAGAAGAGGAAGGTAAAGATACCCTTCATCACTATAAGAGTTTTTTAAGAGAGTAAAACATGAACTGTTTCACCTTTTCAGCCTTCTCTGCATTTTCCTATCCATTCTCATCCTATCTCCCTCCTCCAGAACTGAGAAGACTTTCTCAGGCTCTGGCATACCTTTCTCCGTCTATCTTCTTATCATCCACAGCCCCTCGTCTCGGGGCCGGGGAGACGCCTCCTCTCCAGTCCCGCAGGGAAGGCCCTGCTCTTCCTGAGCTGCATTCTACCACCAGCCAGCGCCCGCCAGGCCCCTCTTCGGGGAGCACTTCTGAGCACTCCCCTCTGTCTGCTCTCCCCTGGCCATGACCAGGTGCCCCTAACCCCCAAAGCATTTTTCCCACCTCTCTGCAACACCGAAGCTGCCGCACTTGTCGAGCAAGGCAAACTCTTCAGTCACTCTTTCTGACCACATTCCTCGCAATCTGGCTTCTCTTCTGCCCCGAGAAGCTCTCATGCCAAAGCCAGGCAGATTCTACAGACATACCCTCCCTAAGCCTTTTAAAATATTTGACTTTAAGGTCCAGCCCTTTCCTTATCGAATGTCCCTTTTCAGCTTCTGAGAAATGCTTTCCTCCAGTTTCTAAGCTAGCTCACCATTCCTTCCTCTGCTCCATCTTTCTGCCCGTGAGTCTGGACAGTTCCCTCAGGCATTTTGCAAATTCCCCCCGCCACCCCTCCCCCCTCAGTGCCACACTTCTCAAATTGAATGTACATATGACTCCCCTGGGAATCCTCTTCAAGGGCAGATTCTGATTTAGTAGGGTTGGAGTGGGGCCTGAGGTTTTGCATATCTAACAAGCTCCTGTGAGAGGCTGAGGCTGCTGGACCCGTCCAGAGATGCTCTGAGAAGCAAGATCTCAGAGAACAGTGCCTGCATCCAGCTTCAAACACCCACCCAACAGCTCCAAGGGCGACTAGTCCAACTTAAATGCTTGTGGGTTGCAATTTAAGAGCCACAAAGTTGAACACTCAATGAGGATCACCCTTCTGAATGATTACCATATTTAATTTAATCCTTTTTGGGAGAGTGTGCATCTGCATGCTCAGTCGCTCAGTCCTGTCTGACTCTGGACTGCAGCACGTCAGGCTTCCCTGTCCATCACCAACTCCCAGAGCTGGCTCTCACTCATGTCCTTCGAGTCCGTGATACTCCTGTAGAGTAGCTGGAAGCCCTCTACAGGAAAGCAATTTCCCTCAATATATTAGATATGGCCTGGCACAGTGGCAAAGAATCCACCTGCCAACGTACAAGATACAGGAGATGTTCGATCTCTCCGCCTGATCCCCTGGAGGAGGAAATGGTAAGCCACTCCAGTATTCTTGCCTGGGAAATTGCAAGGATAGAGAAAGCAGGCTACAATTCATAGGGTTGAAGGGTCTCACACACACCCACACACACCCACACCCACACACATACACACACTCACACACACAGGAAGCTTGAGTCTCAGCTGTTGCACTTTCCCATTGGCAACAGCTGGTATGAGAAGGTGAAATGGTGTGAGGAAGAGAGGGCTGCGGAATCCTCAGGGTGGAAGGCACCTAAGACGCGATAGTTTTTCCTAGAATACATATTCCTCACCCAGAGACGAGAAGATTCAGTCACTCTCAATTATGAATAAACTGAACTTCCATCCCTTCACGTATGATTGAACAATTACATCCACTGCCTTTCTTCACAGATTGTGCCCTTCAGCCGGCATTTGATTTCAGATTCATCCTCCCAGACCCATTCGGCGAAGCCAGTGGTAATTCAGTGCTGACGGGATGTCAATGATCCCCAGGAAGATAACAACCTCAGTCCTCCCGTGGCAGGAAGCGTTGAAAGGCTGGTTTCTTTCACCTCCTCTTCTCCCGTGTATTAGAACGATTTCTCCCACAGTCAGAGAATGCATTCAGCGACATGATTTGGGCCTGGAGATTATGAGATGCCTCAGCTGCACTTTGTTATTTAATCACCTACCAAAAAAGGGGGTCATTTACTGCTTCTGGTACTTCAGCAGCAGACAGACCTCGGATTTCAAATCTTCCAGGAGTTCACCTAAACTCTGCACTGAAGAGAATAAGGTGGCATCAGAACACAGGATATTCCGGAGCAATTTCTCGATGAAAGGCCTCACCTACTGAGGATATATTATTTCAGGCGACCAGAAAATAAAGACTGAATTATAAAGCAATTTGTATCACGATGCAAGTAATAGCATCTGAATAGCAAATGAATGTTATATGATCATCGCTGCTGACATGAATCAAAATTAATTCACAGTGAACCAATTTTTCTAAAGTGGGAAAGAATTTGTGGCTTTACTATCACGAATACCGAACAGTAGATGTTAGAATTTGTCAAATACTAAATGCCAATATTCAGATAATTAAATAAGGTCAGAAGAGGATGGGGAACAGAAATTTTCCTTTTGAGTTCACTGAGCAAAATCTAACTATTATCTGATTGAAAATAATTAATTGAAGACAGAAATGAAGTCAAGCTTGATCTTACAGTAGCAGACAGGACACTTCACTTTCTGTTTCTGAATTCCAGGCAATTCATCCTAGGAGGGGTTCTAGGCTTGGGAGAGGCATTATTTACAGCACACAATGAAAGAAGTATCTGTCTCTTTTCATCACTAAATCCCTGCTTGACCCACACCATGACAGATCTGCTTTTTCAAATTTCAGAGACTCAAGCGTATGAGCTGCAAATGGCCTGGTATAATCCTGTCCACACTTCCTGTCACCATCAACGAATCTCCAAGGGAGTGGGGGAAGCATAGGAGTTGGAGTCAAGCACGCCAGGGTTCAAGTCTTTCCTAGGCTGTTCACTATCTGTGGGCTCCTAAATAATTTCCTTAGCCTCTTGGAGATTCAGTTAACACAAATGGAGCTAATATTACCTAATCCTTAGACTGATGAGGATTAAACATGTTAACACACACAAAGTACTCAGTCCAGTCAATAAAGGGTTGGTGCTTTTGTTCTCAGGGTCACTTTAACACTCCATAATTACCAAGCTGAAAATCTATCATGCTTCTCCATTACATGCTGGACAAAGTCCAGCGTAGGCTGACAACCACCCACCTCCAGATTAGTCGCACTTCCAACCTAGACTAGTTCATTTATTAACCCCTGAGAATCCTTTGAACTTTCCTATTTGTTTATTCACTCATTCAACCTTTCATTAATTTATCAAATATACGTTGAGTACCCATAATAGTTGATTGGGATGAGTGCTGGGGTTCCAAAGAAAAGCAAGGCACAGCCTCCATGCTCACAGTGGGTCTAAGAGAAGAGACAGCCGTCTATTTCAACAGCACGTGCTGTGTGCTTTCCGAGGGCTCCGTCCCACAGCCGGCGCCGAGCAGCCAGGAGAAAGGGCGTTTTCCAGTATGGACTGTCCTCAGAAAGCTAAAAGGTAGAGCTGCCGCATGATCCAGCAATCCCACTCCTGGGCATGTATCTGACCAAAACTATAATCCAAAAAGATACATCCACTCCTGTGTTCATAACAACACTATTCACAATGATGAAGACAGGGAAACAAACTAAGTGTCCAGTGACAGATGAACGGATGGAGAAGAGGCAGAGTGTGTGTGTGTGTGTGTGTGTGTATATGTGTGTATGTGTGTGTATATGTGTGTGTATGTGTATGTCTCTCTGTGCGTATGTGTGTATGTGTGTGTATGTGTGTGTATGTGTGTGTATGTGTGTGTATGTGTATGTGTATGCGTGTGTATGCGTGTGTATATGTGTGTATGTGTGTGTATATGTGTGTGTATGTGTGTGTCTCTCTGTGCGTATGTGTGTATGTGTGTGCGTGCGTGTATGTATGTGTGTATCTGTGTGTGTGTCTGTGTGTGTGTACGTGTGTGTATGTCTGTGTGTATGTGTGTGTATGTGTGTATGTATGTGTGTGAATGTATGTGTGCATATGTGTATGTATGTGTGTGTGTATGTGTGTGTATGTGTGCATGTATGTGTGTGTGTCTCTGTGTGTGTCTGTGTGTATGTGTGTGTGTCTGTGTGTGCGTGTGTGTGTCTGTGTGTGTGAATGTGTGTGTGTGTGTGTGTGGTAGAATATTACTCAGTCACAAAAAAGAATGAAATGCCATTTGCAGCAGCACCAGTGGGCCTAGAGATTACCATATCAAGTGAAATAAGTCAGAAAGAGGAAGATAAACACCACACGATATCACTTACATGTGGAATCTAAAAATGTGACACAAATGAACCTATCTACGAAACAGAAACCGACTCACAGCCTAGAGAAAACAGACTTCCGCTTGCCAAGCGGGAGGGCAGGTGGAGGGATGGAGCAGGAGTCTGGGGTATCAGATGCAAACTGATACATTTAGGGTGGATAAACAACACTGGCATACGGTACAGTGCAGGGAACTATTCAGTATCCTGTGATAAACCATAATGGAAAAGAATATCAAAAATAATGTAAATATACGTATAACTGAGTCATTCTGCTGCAGAGCAGAAATCAACACACTCTTGTAAATCACCTACACCTCAATTAAAAAGGGCATTTTCACACTGAGTTATTGCTCACTTATTATGTATCATATATTCTCTCGTATTCCCAGTGATGCCATCGTGGGTCTTCATTCACCAATTTGCTTTTGAGTTCCTTGAAATCAAGGATTGGGTCTTCTTGGATGGATGCCCACAGCGGTGAACAAAGCAGCAGAAGCAGATACTCGATGATCAGTAAGTGTCTGTTTATTGCTTCTAAGTCTAAATGCCAAATTGAGTTTGAGGTTCAAACTAATTTCAACAGAATGTTTATAAGAATTAAATGGATTTAAAATGATGTATAACACAGGCTATTGGCAGTGGACACCTAAACAAAAAGAGGGGAGTGGATTACGAGTAGACACCCAACAAGCTCAGTCATATCTCCAGCATGATAGTTTTAATCCAGGATGTTTGGCTTCCACGATTTGACACTGAGAATGTGTTGTCTCAGAATGTCTGAATAAGATGTTATCATCAGAAGGACAGTCACATTAATTAATTCTCACCTTGAAAGAACTAGTATACGCTTTCCAGGGTAAGAACCACAATATTAATTTAAATCCTTGATCAATTTTTTATAGTGAAAATATTTCCATTTTTGTTTTATACTCTCATTTTTATTATACTGAAATAGTTTTCATTGGAATCAGTTGTCCTTTATGTAAAATTTTCCAACAGAAGTGTGATGCACCATTCAAGTTTTTGTCGACACCAAACTTTACTGATTATATTTCTGCCACCTTGTCTTTTATTTTGTTGCCCTCATTTTTACTAATTTCAGTCTTTACCTTGGTTAAATTAGACAGACCTAAATGTTACTAAGGTCTCATTCCTGAAGTTTGAATTTTATGTTGATAATTTCTTTCTTTTTTTTGAATTTTATGTTGATAATTTCTGAATCTAATCTTCCACATCAAATTTTAGTTTTCGGTATCACTAAAAAGACGTCATTCCTCAGCCAAGTTTGTCCCTTTCTAACAAATGTTACCTGTGAACAGCACTGGCCACTGTCAGCTGGTTATTTCTCATGAGTTTAATATTTGTGGAGATCTGGTCAAATTGTCCTTGGGATGAAAACAGCAGAGTCCAAATGGTACTGTCAGTGGAGAAGGATCACAGTTTCCTGCTTCAGAAGTCACATATTAGAGATGCAGCATTTCTTTTCTGCGCTTATGATACAAATGCCCTCTGGAAGAATAGGACTTTAAAATATCAATTGGTGGGAAGCAAGTAAATTGAGACGATATGCTCTGCAGGACTGCCAGGGTTCAGACCTCATCCCTCCCTGTGTGACTTTTACAGGTCACTTATGAAACTGTGCCTCAGTTTCCTCACTTTACAATAGGACTGTTGTGAGGATTAAATTAGTAAGTCCAGAACAATACTTGACACATAATGACCACTCAAAAAAAGTTATGTTCCACGAAATGTCCGTCGACGAAGGGATGGATTCAGAAGATGCGGTATACATAAATGGAATATTAGCCATGAAAAGAGTGAAATATAAAACCATTTGCAACAACATGAGTGCATCTAGAGATTGTCATACTGATGAAGTAAGTTAGAGAATGACAAATAGCATATGATATCACTTACATGTGGAATGTATAAAAATGATACAAAGGAACTTATTTACAAAATAGAAACAGACTCACAGACATAGAAAATAGATTTGCGGTTGCCAAGGGGGAAAGGTGGAGGGGAGAGGGATAAATGGGAATATGGGATTAACAGATGCACAACACCATACACAAAATAAACAACAAGAATTTACTATGTAGCACAGGGAGCTATATTTGATATCTTATAAAACCTATAACAGAGGAGAACCAGAACAAGAACGTGGAGATACATATGTACATATATATCTAGATAGCTGAATCATTTTGCTGTATGCCTGAAACTATCACATTGATGTAAATCAACTATGCTTCGATTAAAAAACAAACGGAGTAGAACACAAAAAGTTCGGTTCTGTTACTGCTCTTAGCCAGAACAACTGCATCAGAGGTCTGCAAAGACATTGTTTTATGTCTTTCATCAACCGTGTCTCAGTTTCCTCTTCTGAGCAACGGGGCTGGTACCAGCACCCACCTCAGGGGGTTGGCTGTGCCATCTAAAAGAACGTGTGATACGACGCTTAGAATGATGCGTGGCACAGGGCGAGTGTGGTTCGAATGCTCTGTTAGCTGCTATTTTCTCACCTTAGAGTGAGTGTGTCTGCTGCATCCTAAGAGCCAGTTTCCATACAGAATATCACAGAGACAACACATGGAGCCTCGGGCCCTAAGGCCAAAGGGCGCCAACAATGAAAATGGAAATGCATTAAAAGCAACGGGAACTATGCAGCTACTTAAAATAACTCACAAAAACGCTCGCTCCGTGATAGGGATTTTTGTCCGTCTGGTTCTCTGCTATGTACCCAGTGCCTAGAACTGTGCCTAAAACATCTTGTTCCAGTCGATAAATATTTGTTGAAAGAATATGTGAATGAATGAATGAATATAAAGATTGAGTGGCAATATTGAAGGTGTTTCTTATATAATATTAAGTAAATAGAGCAAGAAATAAAATCATATTACACTAGGATCATTACTTTGTGGAAATACGCATGCAAATGGTAAAGACCAGAAAATAAAAATAATTGTATTGTTACACTGTCTGTAATATTAGTATGTTGTCTTTTTATATAGCAAAACAAAGAAGGTGAAGGTAAAAAGTTCCTAGAGAAAAATTACAGCTGTGTCATCATTTATAAGGTGGGGTATCACACACATATTCTTTTAACGTTGGTCCACAGAAATCTAATTATGATCATACAGGAAAAAAATTTTTTGACTTAACTGGGACACTTGATTAGTGAGATTAATTTTTATTTATGATTTTAAGAGAAAAGTACAAAAGTACACACACAAATGGAACATATGTGATAAGTATCACACACAGACATACACATTTCCTTTCAGATTATATCTTGAGCTGATTGCCCATTCGACACAATCTCCTTGACTTGCTCCATCCACCACAGAGTACAATGAGTATTTATGTTCATAATGATTTTCTGGGGCACTGCAAGGACTTCAATCATCAAACAAAGATTCAATTACATTTACCACCCTACACTTCCTAAGGCATTAAAGGGACTAATGCATTTTAGAAAGATTTTTCTATGAAAAGATTTGAACAAAGGGTGTCAGGTTAATTTTTAGTTAACCAGAAAATTTAATTAACCGGAATGACTCATTCCCTGAATATTCCCATTAAATGCGGTTTGACTGGACTTTGGTTTCAGAAGTCCTTGTCCAGCTTCTTCCTATCAATGGTGCCTGGTGGATAAGATATAATCCCGGAGTCAAACTGCTTAGGGAAGAAAAGATTGTTCTCAGTCTTAAAAACAAAAGGACAAGTGAAAAACAAAAACAAAACCCCTCTTTCTGAATACTTCTGACTAGGTTTGCCTTTGATCCTTAGATACACGGCATAAAAGAATGAGCCCAGTTAGAATACACAGAGTTTGATGTCTTGTAGTTTCTATTTAAAGCTCTATTAATGTTGTAAGTCTCATTTTGAGCAAATATACATTAGCCATTAAAAATTAATTTATTTTTATTTGTTTTCCAGATTAATGGTGCTTCTAAAATAGAAAATGGAATGAGGACTTAAGTTACTTCATTTGCAGAAGCTAATTGAAGCACATATTTGTGAAATTAGACATGGAGAAGTGGAGCACCACCACTCACTCCACGACAATGAGAGTCGTTTTTTAACTTGTGAGACAGAATAAAAGAAGAGAAATTAATATGCGCGCGATAAGCCCTCCATCTTCCTTCTCGCCCTGCTGTGTCTGTTGCGGAGGCGTCTGGGTCCTTTGTGTGATAATAGTGATAAGGGCAGAGTTGAAAATCTCTGGGAGCTGGGAGGCAAATGAGAGGTCCAGAGCAGTGGATTCTGTGCTTTTAAAATCAGTGTCTTAAATGTGTCAATGTTTCCATGCAAACAGAGTAAGAGGGCAATTATTTCTACAGAGTAGTCAACCTGCAGCCCCTCAAGCCTCCCCTTCCCGCTATGCAGCCGGCCGCAGACGTCCTCACAGCAGCACTGCAACCGGGCAAACCCCAAAGCAGCAGCTCATCACCTGTGTTTGTACCACGTGTGCTGGGTTCTCAGCGGCCAGATCAAGTCACGGGCCAAGCCCATCCCAGGGTGGGAGGCGAGCGCAGAAATAGGCAGAGGTGTCATCAGTTAGCACCTAATCTCCAACCCATGTTGAAACAATGTAACTATCTCTTTTGGCAATAAGTTCCATCCGCCTAACTCCAAGATGAAATCCACAGCGCCAAGTACTTTCACAGCTCATCTCATGTGAAGCCAAGTCTTCCCAGGAATACCCAAGTGGTTCTCAGTTTACAATGCACAGCAGAAGTTCCTCCTGTCCACTTTCCCCATCTTTCCTCCTGCCTCTTTCAGGCGCAGGGCAGCGGTCTCCCTGTATTTGTTTTCTATTGTTGCTGTAACAAATGACCACACATCCAGCGACTTTTTAAATCCACCACTTATCATCTGAAAGTCCAATGCCCAGCAGGCCCAGGTGGGTATTCTTTCGGGCACCACGCTGAAATCAAGGTGTCAGCCACCCTGGGATCTTATCAGGAGGCTCTAGTGCAGAATGTGCTTCCAGGTTCCTTCGGGTGGTTGGCAGCATTCAGTTCCAGACCCTTCAGAAGGAGGCCCCTGTTTTCTGGCTGGCTGCTGACATGGGGTTGTTCTCAGCTTCTGAAGGTGGACCGCGTTCCTTGGCGCGTGGTCACTCATCACCTCAAAGCCAACAGTGAGCATCAAGTCCTTTCTAAGGTTCACATCTCCCTGATCACTCCTGCTTCACGGCTCCTTCCTCTCTTCTGCCCCTCTCTGACTCTTTTTGACTTCAGTGATGCAGGTGATTACACTGGGCCCATCCAGAAGATCCAGGATAACCTCCTTATTGCTGCTGCTGCTAAGTCGCTTCAGTCGTGTCCGACTCTGTGCTGCCCCATAGACGGCAGCCCACCAGGCTCCACTGTCCCTGGGATTCTCCAGGCAAGAACACTGCAGTGGGTTGCCATTTCCTTCTCCAGTGCATAAAGTGAAAAGTGAAAGTGAAGTCGCTCAGTCGTGCCCGACTCTTAGCGACCCCATGGACTGCAGCCCACCAGGCTCCTCCGCCCATGGGATTTTCCAGGCAAGAGTACTGGAGTGGGCTGCCATTGCCTTCTCTGGTCTCCTTAGTAAGTAGCCTTAATTCTATTTGCAAGATTCCTTCACAGCTACCCTTAGATTAGGGTTTGATTGAATGAACACTGAGCAAGAATCTTGGGAGGACATCTCTATTTAAAAAAATTTGTTTTAATTTGTTTTTAATTGGAGTTTAATTGCTTTACAGTGTTGTGTTTCTGCTGCTCAGTTGGGAATCAGCTATATGTATACACACACCCCTCCCCGTGAGCCCCCCCTCCCCCTCGCCACCCCACCCCTCTAGGTCATCACACAGCACCGAGCTGAGCTCGCGGTGCTAGATAGCAGCTTCCCACCCGCCATCTGCTTTACACACGGTCGTGTATGGAAGTCAGTGCTACAGTCTCAATTCATCCCACCTTCTCCCTGCTCCCCTGGAGGGAGGACATCTTTAGAATTCTGCTTGTTGTGTGGGGCTTAGTCGCTCAGGCGTGCCCAACGTTTTGCAACCCCACGGACTGCAGCCCGCCAGGCTCCTCTGTCCTTGGGGACTCTCCAGGCAAGAATACTGGAGTGGGTTGCCATGCCTCTAGGGGATCTTCCCGACCTGGGGGTTGAACCCAGGGCTCCCACACTGCAGGCGGATTCTTCACCATCTTTATTTATGGCTTCCCTGGTGACTCAGATGATAAAGAATTCTGCTCACCATACCCCAAAGTCTCTTTCTTATACTTCTCAAAAAAGATCTCTCTACAATCCAGTTCTAGGTGGTGGAGTGATGATGTTTCTCCTGTCTTTCCTCTTTTAAAATTATTCCCAAATGACAAGAAGAATAAACTGAAACACAAACTCCATTTTTTAATAAACTAGAAAATATCTTTCCTACTACTCCATACAAATAGAAAAGGTAGAAGGAAGAATTGTAAGTCACTTAACGGAGAGGAGGAAATTAAAATTTAGTGCTAGTGAGAAGTCAATTTGTCTCATGGAAGTCTCAGAAAAGTTTGGACATTCAAGACACCTAAGGGTGAAAAACACTACAGTTACTGATGTTTAGGGTTCCCCAGTGAAAATTCTAGCTCACTTGACCTATAGGAAGCTTACCAATGGTCATGCCCCACTCATGCACAAGAGGTTCCGGTCAGATTTCTACTATTTGACTCTTTAATATAAAATAGAGAGCTCTAGGTCATCAGACATTTGTACAGACAAAGACTAGATTAAAAAAAATAATAATAACCTAAAGAAAACTAGAAGGAGAAGAAAACTGAAAAGTAAATATAACTAATATTCTCAGAGATACAAGAAACACTTTCTTCCATAAAATAAGAAGAATATACTATAAAAAGGAGTAATCAGAAAACAAGAACCTTTTATAAATCAAGGACATATTAATAAAAATGAAAAAATTAACATACAGGTTGAAAAATGAAGTCTATAAAATCTCTCAGAAAATATTTTAAAAGAATGGTACATATAAAAGCAAAAATAAGAACATTTGAAGATTATAAGACATTGAATAGCTGAATAATAGGAATTCGATAAAAAGAAGAAAAGAGAAAATGTGGGGATATTATCAAAAGAAGAAGACAAGTTTTCTAGACTTAAGGACTAGGAGAGCCCCACCTATTTCCCAGGACAACAAATGGAAAAAATATATATATATGTGTGTGTGGGTGTGTATATATATATATATATACACTGATGCATGTTAATAGGAAGTTTCAGAAAACAAGAATTCCAAAAGCATACTGGATAAAATAGCTCACATTCAGAGTCAGGAATCAGAACATCACTGTTTCTCTCAAGTGTAAGAGTAGAAAGCTCTGAAGGAGTAGAACAATGGGTTTAAATTAAGGAAAAAACAATTTCTAGCCTCGAAGTCTGCACACAGAAAATCCAATATAGGAAGGAATAAAGACATTTTGGGGATTTATAGAATTTCCAAACCAAAAGTTCCCTGTTCAACCTTTCTCAGAGCTGTTACTAGAGTGTATTTCCACCCCACTCCCCATATCTCTGTGCTATGAGGAAATAAACTAAAAAGGAGGGATCTGAGAAAACAAGAAATGCAACAAAGAAGCAAAGAAAATGTTGGTAAGGGAGGCTGGTGGAGGAGAGCTGGGCAACAGGCCCAAAGAGCAATCAGTTCAACCTAGGGCAGAACAGAGGACTTCCGGACGAGTTTCTTCAATGAAAGCCAAAAACAAAACCAAAATAGGGAAGAAAGAATGAGAAATTTTCTGACAGATTTGACTATGTAGAAAACAGTTACTAAGGGGGTATTTCATAAAGTGATTACAGTGTGTAGGAAGACATCAACTATGTTTTGTTTTTTGTTTTTTAAACTCCAGTAATTTAAAAATAAGATAAATATTTTAGGAGAGAAGTAATTAAAGAAAGGAAGAACAATCTTCATACAATACTTGGCTCAAGAACTAACAATAGAAATAAAAACTACAAGTGGCTTTGATAGAAAAAAATAGAAATATGACTATATTATGAAGGCAAGCAAGAGAAGGTATATTTGAACATGCTAAAAAGTGGTGGTGGGGGGTGGAATCACAAGACAAGGCTAACGGAATTGAATGTAGTTGCCTCTGGGGAGCTAGATGACTGCTATGAAAAGGAGGAACTGAGGGGCTATGGGGTCATTGCAAACGTGTTAGAAATAATTACCTTTTATTTTTTTTAATGGGGGCTTCCCCTCATTAATGGGGGCTCAGTGGTAAAGAATCTGCCTGTAATGCAGGATATTCAGGAGACATGGGTTCGAGTCCTGGGTTGGGAAGACCCCTTGGAGGAGGAAATGGCACCCTGCTCTAGTATTCTTGCCTGAAGAATCCCATGGACAGAAGAGCCTGGAAGGCTACAGTCTATTCGTTATATTTTTAAATTTAAGTTTTGACTGCACCACATGGCATGCAGGATCTTATTTCTCCAAGCAGGGATCAAACCCACGTCCCCTCCTGTGGAAGCATGGAATCTTAACCACTTGCCACCAGGGAAGTCCCTAGAAATACATATCATTTAAAATCTGTTTGCATGTGTCGGTAATATTGATAAATACTTTAAAAAGTATAAAATCGGTGCAGAGTCTCTCCTCTCATCGCCCGCCTAGCTTTCTAGGATTTTTTTTTTCCATTTTTTCCTCCTGAGATTTTTCAGCTTCTGCCATGCAGAAGAGAACTAGCCAGCCTGCCTGACCAAAGCCACAGCTAACCTTCCAGCAGAATGCAGCTTCAGGAATAGGCCAGGTGCAACACAGGCATGCCCAGCCAACCCAAGAATTGTGAGCAAAAATAGATGTTTTGAGCCACTTGGCTTTGAGGTGGTTTATTACACAGCAATAGATGAGTGATACAATATGTAACTAAAGCCACTGGATTTTCTCCTCCACCTGTAAATGTCATTGAGAACCACGCTGCAGATTGGTTAAGTGTGTAGATTAGCCATTTCCTACCTGTGAGCCCCTGGGTGAATTATTTGTCTCTCATTATTCTCATCTTTAGAACGAGGATAATAATAATGAACTATCTGATAGGGTTGTTGTGAAGATTAAATGAGTTGATAGATGCAAAGCAACTTAGAAGCATTCTGAAGTCCATTTATATTCTCCATGTTACCTATTATTTCATCATTATTCTTTAAGTAGGCAAAAATGCTTAAAATCTAACTACTTTAGTTATAAATGTAAATCTTGGTAGCTGTTAGTTCCTAGGGATAAGATAAGAATCCAGTCCCGATTTTCAGAACAACCGATTCATCAGGCAGACTTTCGTCTGTTTGATGAACATTTTATAGTGGACAATAACATACACAAAAGTAGAGGAAGTCTGATAAACTCCTATGTACTCAGTTCCAGCAGTTATCAACTTACAGTCAAACTTGTTTCATCTAAATTTCGCCTTCTTGTCTCACACTGGATTATTTGAAGCAAATACCAGATATCATATCATTTCATGTTTAAATATTTCAAAGAGATTAGACTCTTTCTTATAAACATAACCAAATAACTGTATTACTCCCCAAAATTTAATATTCTCTTAAACCGTCAAATACTAGAATTAAATTGCCCTGATTTTTTCTTTATACTTTGCTTAAATCAGAATCTAACCAGGATCTATGTATTGTAATTGGCTCATAGATATTCCTGAGGTATGGTTTATATAGTAAAAGCAGGATAAATGCCTGGTTCTTCCTGCTTCTTTACCACTTTTCAGCATAAGATTTGGAATCTCAGCTCCTCCAAAGCTGAGCAACGTCTTCACCCTCTCTGGTCCTTGTGTAATATCAGAGGGTGGGATTAGGTAATTAGTATGTAAGCTCCTTTCACACTATGGTTCTAGTGTTTTGTCTCCTGAGACTTGAGCAAGCTTGCACCCTGAGGTGGCCTTTTCTTGAACCCCTTCATCCCCCTGAATGCACTTTCTTTTCTCCTTTGCCCTGTCAACTCCTATTCATCCTGTAAAGCCCAGCTAGGATGTCACCCTGTGCAAAGATACATTTCACGCAACAAATGTTAACGGGATGCTCATGCCACCTGCTGCCCCCCTACAGGCACCACTCTCCCCCCTCTCTTCTTCCATAGCACTCTGCACTCACCTCTCTTAGAGTCCCGATTATGGTGTATCTTGATTATTCAACCACGTCTGTCTCCTAGGATCACATGTTGATTCCCTGGGTCAGTGAGATTGCAAATAAAATGTGGGTCTTATTGGAGTGACCCAATATTGACTTCATGCTTCAGAGATAATCAAGAATTTCCAGAACTGACCAAGTTGGTGAACTTTCAAAGCCCTCTTGACCTTATAGGAAGTGATCTCCATTCAACTTTCGATATACAGAATACCAAAATGTGTCCAGGTTCACTACTGAATTGTCTTAGGGATGGTCTTTATCTGAGTCTGAATCCTGGAGTAAATGGTAGAACATCTCCTAGCAGTTCCCATCAGCCTCTAAAATAGGTGCAGATTAAAATATGGCACTTGGATATACATATGACTGCTGACACAGCATGTTGGGATATTCAACAACAGATAGCCCATGAGAAGAAGTAAGATTAGTCTTCCTCGTGTATGTGTGTGTACACTTCTGTCATTTTCCCTTAGCTCACTTGATTTCAGAGCATGGGCTGCCATCAAATAACGAAAATTAGAATGAACTGATAGCTTTTCTTGCAAACATGTTTTGAGTAGAGTTGCAGGGTGGGAAGCACCAAGGGTAGGTCCCATGCTCTCTTAGTGGAATGAAGTTAGTCTCCTCTGTCCACTGGCATGCTCTGTGAAAAACAAGGGCTCAAAGTGACTTGGCCAGAATGTGATGTTTTAAGCAGATATGTGCTTCTATGCAAAAGCTACAACAACAACAACAAACACAGTAAAAGATAGGCTCAGAATGCATTTTGAAGTGCTCCTTAAGACCTTCAAAAAAAATCTTAGGAATTATCTTGGTAATGATTTGAAACACTAACATTCCTGTAACCCATGGGGAGTTAGATATGCTAGGTGCTGTAAGTATTACAAAATAAGGGAAAAAATACTTAGTTATTAACTATGCAAAGAAGCCTTGCTCTTTACTCTCCATCTTTGCATATATTCTTAAATCTCCACTTTTGCATATATTTGCATAATGGTTTCAAGAGAGGGATGACACAAAAATGACATCACTGTTGATGTGAGGTTGATGTTTCTTGTTGCCAGAAACCACATAAATATTATGATTTCATAACTATTTTTGTCAAGGATCCTTAAATGTGTTTTAGGCCTTTTGGAAAGTCATTTCCAACTCCAAAGTGTGCTCTCCAGGATCAGTGGAAAGTAGGCAGAAGCAGCAGGCAATGAAGCTCGGTGTTAGGATTCACTGCTGCAGAGGTACTTCTTTGCTCTCTATCCCCTCTCCCTCAAAAACAAAACAAAACAACTACATCAAGTATACTTTTTTTTAAACCAATGCTTTAAAAATGCATTAGTGATGAGACTTCCCTCATGGTCCAATGGCTGAGACTCTGAGCTCCCAATGCAGAGGGCCAGGGTTAGATCCCCAGTCAGGGAACTAGAACCTGAATGTCAGAACTAGAGATTCTGCAACTAAATGAAGTAGAGCCAAATAAACAAACTAATATTTTTTAAAAATACATTAGCAATGACTTAAAATTTATGTAACATACTGTTATATATCTAGTCTTGTTCCCCCATCTGCATCTCTCCCCTAAAGGATATCTTAGCATAGAGAGAGGGATCTGGTTGCTCCACATCCCTTGCGCTGAGATTAGTTTAGGCATAATGGACACTAAGCAAGCACAATCTTCTCTAATTCTTTCAACAGCAGGCAGTATAGTCACCTCCATCCAGAGGTGGTAAAGCCTTTGGATTCACTTTATCTAAATTCTCAAGGGACACACACACACACACACACACACACACACACACACACCAGATAGCCAATTTGTTGAGAACTGAGACCACCAGGAGGCTGAGTTGGTGAGGACATCCTCTCTCTTTTGAAGTAAAATCCCTGGGGGAAGCCCAGGGAAGGCTGCTGGTGTAATCATAGCCAAGTGATCCCAAGGTTCTTCCTGGGGAGAGTTAGGAAGCTAGTGAGTTGGACGTGCACAGCCCACTGGGTTTGTGGACAGTGGTTGCCCATCCTTCAACATGCTCACATGTTGAAAACTCCTATACCAGGATCAACTCATTCAGCTGAAATGGTAACTGATGATGAGTTGTTCTGCTTTAGGTCTTGGGAATAGAAGCTCACCAAACTGTCTAGCATCCTCCTGATCAGCAGGGGAGCATGAGTGTGAACAACCCCTGTTGGGCCAACCTAGCAAATCAGTCCATCAGTTACAGCATGTTGCTGAAAATGGAATCCATGGGTGCATTCTCTGGGATGGGACCTTTCTCTATGAAAATTTTTTCATGTGTGTTTTCACTTAAATGATAATCTTAAAAAAAAAAAAAAACAGAACAGTGGAGTATGAACATATGCTATTTCATCTGAGTGGTCACCTGATAAGTGACATTGTGGAAGAACTGAATCATATATAGGATAGGAAAAGCAGGTGAGGGCCATCCAGTGGCAGTTCAATGGCTAAGAATTATGCCTTCCAATGCAGGGGACGTGAGTTTGACCCCCAGTCAGGGAAATAAGATTCCATATGCCATGGTGCAAATAAGCCTGCACCATGACTAGAGAGAAACCCAAGTGCCACAACAAAGGCCTGATACAGTCAGAAATAAATAAATATCAAAAAAGAAGAAGAAGAAAAGAAAAGGCAGGCCAAACACCAAGAATGCTTTGCAGCAGCAATACAATAATCATATGGTGAAAAGCAATTTCATTCCAGCCACCACTCTGAATTAATGTTACTAACTTGAATTTTATTGGTTTTGCTATTCATACTTTTGTTTTGGGTTTATAATAATATAATTATAATAATATAAGCCCTATAAGTATAACACATGTATATATGGTTTTACACATACTTAAGAAACATTATAATAAAGACAATAACGATTAACCCTGGGGTCCGTCAGAACATTTTTTATTTTTCAAAGAGCTACACATGTTACTCCGCTGGAGAAACATATTTTCTGCTGCCCAGCAAAATGAAACAGCCCTGTGCACACGTGCTGTCATGTCCAACTTTTGCGATCCTATGGACTGTAGCCCGCCAGGCTCCTCTGTCCATGGGATTCTCCAGGTAAGAATACTGGAGTGGGTTGCTATGCCCTCCTCCAGGGGATCTTCCCAACCCAGGGATGGAACCCTGATCTTAAGTCTCTGAAGTCTTCTGCATTGGCAGGTGGATTCTTAACCACTAGCGCCACCTGGGAAGCCCTGAAACAACCGCACATACACACATAACCCCTCCGTTTTGGACTTCCTTCTCATTCAGGGAAATGGTGTGGTTGATCTTATTTGCAAAGCAGAAATAGTAAGACATAGAGGTAGAGAACAAATCTATGGACCCCAAGGGGGTCAGGGGAAGTGGGAGGAATTGGGAGATTGGGATTGACACATATAGTGTCAATACTATACACTTCAATATTATGACACTGGCATAATATTATGACAATATTATGATATACACTATCAATACTATGCATAAAATAGATAACTAATGAGCAAAGCATTTTAAGTGGGAAGAGGAGATAACTGTGTTCACATTTGAGACAGCAGTGACTTTTCCATGTGAATAACGGATTATTAAGGGGGAAAATGAGAGCCTCAGGACTAGTAAGGAAGGTGCTGGCCCCCTGGGACAGGACCTAATGGTGACTGGGATACAGCAGTGGTAACAGGAGTTGAATGATGTGAACAGACTCAGGAGGAATTTAAGAGGAGAATCTACAGAGCTGAATAATGGGTTGAGGGTGAAGGTGGAGGAAGAGGGGAGAATCGGGCAGACTCTTGAATTTCTGGGCACAGTTGATGAGTTGATGGAGAAGCCTTTTTCAAGGACAGAAACAGCAGCGGAAGAAGCCTGTGGGACATGGAAAGGGTAGGTCATGAGTTTAGCTTGGAAAATTCTGAGATAAAAGTGCCATATGCTGTGCTGTGCGGAGTCGCTCAGTCGTGTCCAGCTCCTTGCAGCCCCATGGACCGTAGCCCGCCAGGCTCCTCTGTCCATGGGCTTATCCCAGCAAAAACACTAGAGCTGGTTACTCTTTTCTCCGCCAGGAGATCTTCGCAACCCAGGGATCAAGCCCGTGTCTCTTGCATCTCCTGCATCTGCAGGCATATTCTTTACCACTGTGCCGTCTGGGAAGCCCACACGGACTAAGACGAATCCCTAACTCAGGAGAAGAATCTAGAATGGATATTTTCACTTAGGAACCATCAGACAAGAGATTCCTTGAAGATATAACGGTGGATGAGGTTGCCCAGGGAGGGTATACTTAGAGAGACATAAGAATGCTTAAGGCAAAAAGAACTCTGAATTGACAGAAAAAAAAAATGCTAAATGGAGACCTAAAAGGAAAACCGGAAGAGTAAGAAGTCATTGAACCCAAGGGAAAAGATTGTTTCCAAGGGAGGAAATGGCCAGCACTGTGGAATGCTGCCGAGAGGTCAGTAAGATAAGAATTGAGACGCGTCCACTGGACTCAGTAAGTGGGTCATGGGTGAGGTCCATGAGGACAGTTTCGCTGATACCGTGAAGGCAGACCCGGAGGACAGAGGGGCAGGGGAGGGCGCTCCTGCGGGAAGCCTGTCTGCGAAGAGCAGGAGAGAGTCGGGAAGGCAGGATGGGGAGAGTGAGGGGCGGAGCGCGTGCTCCCCGCAACAGGAAGCAACCTGCGGGAAGGGGCGTTTGTGGCTACCGAGGACGGACGCTCCACGGGAAGGGAGGTCCGGCCGGCGGGCGCAGGGGACCGAGCATCGGTGAGGGGACCGGCCTTCGATGGAAGGCGGTCCAGCGCTTGATGGCGGTGGTGGAGAGCGGGAAGATGCCGCGTGTGCGCCGGGTGCGCGGCTGGGCTGGGCCGGGAACAGGGGCGCAGGCGTGGGGCCGGCGGAGCGCAGCACGGGGGACCGACCAGACGCAGCAGGACCCGGCGCAGAAGCCGCTCCGGTGACGGCCCACGGGGCGGCCCGCGCGGAGGGGCTCGCTGCGGCTGCACCAGCCCCCGGGGGATAACTGCACTCCAACAGGCCAGAGGCCTTCCCAGATGCATTTAGGAGGTGGGGAGGGAATGTGAAATGAGTTGAAGATCTTGGTAAGAGAGTGGTTGAGATGAAGAGGGATATTTGTGATCTGGGACCATGGGAGTGGGTGGCTAAACTGGGGTGAAGGTTATTTGAGATGAGGGATTTTTTTAAATTAATTTTTATTGGAGAATAGTTGGTTTACAGTGTCATGTTAGTTCCTACCGTACAGCAAAGTGAGTCAGCTATACGTAGAGATGAGGGATATTTTAAGGCAAACGGCTAGCAGCTGTCACAAACTTCAAAAGCTGACTGGCTTCACACAGCAAGAAGCTTCCTTTTCACTCACATCAGAGGCTGCTGCGGATGTCCCTCTTTGGGCAGCTCTTTTCACTCAGCAACCCACGCTGCCGCCACCCTGCACCTCTGACACCTTCTCCAAGTGGGTCCCAAGGCCACTCTGAGCTTCTCCACACTAATCAGTAAATGAGGGAAGAGGTTTGGGCATCATGGGTGAGAGGGTTTTGTGCTCCAAACCAGAAAGCAGCATGTATCACTTATGACCAAGTCACATTGGCTAAAACTCAGTCCTAGGGACACAGCCCTGTGCCAGGGAGCAGGGAAATGCGTGCCCAGGAAAACTGGGAAGTGGTGAGTGGTCAACCAGAGGACTCTGTGACAGAGACCAGGGTGTCAGCCATCCATCTGGATTTCGAACCACCCAGACTGCATAGATGCTGAGGGATGGAGGTGAAGCCCTCTTGAGGGGAACATTCTTTAGTGATGGACAGTGATGAGGTGTCTGAAATGGTTAACAGGGGCCGGAGGGTAAAGGTCAAGAGGCTCGTGGCATGGGTGCATTTTCCCTGAGGGTGGAGGTGAATGATGGAAGCCGGGGACCCCAACCTCTGGGACTTAACGCCTGATGATCTGAGGTAGAGACAATGTAATAATGGAAATAATGTGACGATACGTGTAATGCACTTGAATCACGCTAAAACCAACCCCCACCCCGACCTGGTCTGTGGAGAAACTGTCTTCCATGGAACCAGTCCCTGGGGCCACAAAGGGTTGGGGACAGCCTTTAGAGTAAGGATGTCTCAAGGCCAAGGGATGGAGTCTTCAGGGAAGCAGCTAATGGTGGGGGCTGGGGGGTTGTTAACGGTGGAACAGAGTTGCGAAAGAAGGCAGAAAAGAGGTTTAAGGGGGGAGTCCAGAGCAGGACGGACAGAAGAGAGATGACTGGAAGGAATTAGACCTGAGTGGTGAGCAAGGATTATAGTGGTGCGTGGAAAGGGGGATTTAGCTGGCACTTAAAGTGAACAAGGGAACTGATGTCTGCCATCCCCCATGGTTAGGAGCACCAGCGTCTCCTGGTTACAACCTGGGCAGGGTACTCTTTCCACAGAATTCAAGTCTCTGGTGGGTGAAAAGACACTCATTCCTCTGGAGGGAGTTAGCAGAGGTGTGGCTTTGAGCGTGAAGGACAGAAGACAGGCTCTGTGAGGGCTCAAGGCTGAGGCAGCAGGAATGGGGCTTTCCAAGGGGAGGGAAGCTGGAGCCCTGCACCGAGAAAGGGCTCCCCGTGAATCCTTGGCACAGAGCAGGCATGTGGGTTGACATGAATTCCAATGTAACACCTGATTATTTGAGAGGAATCAAAATCTACTGAGCTCTCTGTTAAGGGTCTCAAGATGGGGGGTGGCGCTCTGAGAGTACAATTCGGATATGGAAGCTGCACGCTCGAAAGCGTAGTAGTCAGCACATCACTCTGGCTTGCTATGATGCGTGATGAGGTAGTTCAGTTTGAGAAGAAAACATCTTGTTGGCTTTGGAGCCAAAAAAATCAAAGCCGTAAGACCATATGATCTGTGGCAGAAGTTTCTCTTCAATGACAGGTTTTATAAGTAATCAGAGTAGGAGGGCCTGTCGGGGAAGGCAGGACTCTTTCCAAGTGCTGTGAACTGGCACAGAAAGATGCCAACTTCATTCCGTTTTTACTCTGCTCCCGATTAGAACAAAAGAATGGCAATAATGGTCATGATGAGTGAAGCACTTTAAGATACCTACACCCCGGTGAAGCATTTCCTTTCCCTCTGTGTCACACAGATATGTTCTGATCTGCCCAGATGTTCAGTGACAGAACACAATGTGAGACAGAAACGACAATAACAGGAAGGTAGAGAAGGCTGTCAGAGATGCAGGAAGAGAATTTATCAAGATCTGCCGTTTACAATGTGAATAATGTTACTTCATTTTTTTTTTTTTGGAGCAGAGACGTTTATTGCAGGGTCAAGCAAGGAGAATGGGGGGGTTCATGGCCCCACAGACCTTGAACTCACCAGAGGGTTCAAGCAAAGCATTTTTAAAGGCCAGGGGAGGTGGTATTGCTGCAGGCTAAGTGATGAGCCTATGCACAATCCTCAGATTAGCTGATGTTGAAGTAACAGGGCAATTGACCTTATTGACCTTATCAATCCTTAGGCACCAGGGGGTCATGATCATCAAGTAGTTAACTTCCTCTTTTTTAGGAGGTGGCTACCTCATTATTTTAACAACAGGAAGGACTAGAGCATGAGAGTGTGTTGAGATAAACAGAGCATGTTAAGAGATGCCAGCGCTTTCCTGGGGGTTCAGTGGTTGAGAATCTGCCTGCCAACGCAGGGGACCTGGGTTCAATCCCTGCCCTGGGAAGATCTCACATGCCATGGGGCGGCTAAGCCCATGTGCCACAACTACTGAAGCCGGCACGCTTAAAGTCTGCGCTTTGCAACAAAAGAAGTCACTGCAGCAGCAGAAGTCACTGCAATGAGAAGCCCCCTCTTGCTGGAAATAGTGAAAGCTTCCATGTAGCAGTGAAGACCCAGAACAGCCAAAAATAGTAAATTAATTAATTGTATTTTTAAAAAAGGAGATGCCAGTAACCCATGCTTCTGTTTCCACAGCATCACCCATAGAGTCTGATCTACAAGAGACTTTATTATTTAGCATCTGTATACAAACCTCAAGAAGAGGTGTGGATTTTACATATGATCTTGCCTTTACAAACTAAAGAAAAGAAAAGAAAAGAAGAAGCTACGGCACACCTCACTATGTTGAAACTATTCTATATAAATAACTACCTGCACTTTATATGAAAGTGGCTTTGACCTTTAGGGAAGGACCTTTTCTACAAGACGATCGATTTTTTGCCATTCCTTGGAGTGTTTACTTAAGAAAAGCTTTCCTGTGATCAAGCTTCCCAGGAAAAGACATTATTTCTAACAAACACCAGTTCGTATATCAAAATTGTTATGGTCTAAAATCCATGCTTAGGGTGTTCTGTGATATTCTCTTACAGTAGAGAGGCATCATGACTTGAATGCATAATTTCAGATTAGGCTGCAGAAACACTATATGGAGACATTGTGTCTAAAAAGGAGTTTTCTATCACAAATTGTTTTGACAGTTCTACCATCCATTGCAGAACGCTTGATGTTGCAGAAAGGAAGTTTTAAAAAGAACATGGGCCCCCTTTTCTGAATCAATACTAGACTGGAGATGTTTTGGGGAAAAGAGACCTTACAAGACTTGGAGGAAAGGCGTCCACAGAATATTTACTATTCTCTCTACTTCCTTTCTTCAGAGTGTTGTAACTGAGGTCATTATAAATCTTTGAAAGCAGCACTTCTCTCCTATATGCTATACCCACTACCAGAAGATATTTATAGAGATAAAATAATATCTTGAATCCCTTCAGTATAGTTCCATGAAGCTGGTTCCAAACAAAAATGAATAAATAATGTTTATCTAGGCCCTGAAGATAATGCTAAAAAGCAAAAAATTGATTAGTTCATCAGCCTGTTCTGTGCTGACACTAACGCCCTAGAGTTTGGGAGGTCGGCTTATTTTAAGAGAAAATGGTTTAGAAGATACTAGGAAAAAATAAAAGAACGACCCATTAATAGATATAGATTTTGTTGTAACACTAATTTAATAACTTTGCTATTGTATTTTAATAGTGGTACACTGGTTGAGTTAGTATGCTTTGGTGGAAAAATTACACACATATACAATATAAATACATATGTATGTCAAGTTTATCATTTCTATTTCAGGGTCAGAGCAAAGCTTTGAGATTTGAAAATATACTGCAGTGATGCTGACGTGCATTAGAAATCAATTCTCAACCATGGCAATTCTGACTTCTTATTCATGAGAGCCAATGAACAAATATGAATCTTAACCAAGTTGCAAAAATCATCTTTTCCTCTTGCTTTTCAAAAGAGAAGAGTCCTCTATTTTGAAGATAGATGTTTGAAGTAATAAGGCTCTAATTGTAGTACTTTCTTTAAGTATCTGCGTTAAGAAATCACACTTTAGATTACTCCTAAGATTTCTTTAAAACATATATATGTTATAAGCCTAAAAAGCTGCCAATTTATATTTTTTCAGTTTCTGAGTTTCGAGGAAGCAATCTTACTGTGTTTGTATATGTATCCCTGATTCCATGTATGCTATCAACACGCAATGGGTCTTCTAAAAATGTCTGTTGAGTGAAAGAGTAAATAAATGAATGTCTGATTGAGGCTTTAGGATGAGCAAAAACACTGTAGAAAGTCACTTTCCTTCTATTAAGATTCAAACTGAAGCATTCTGCAGCCTCTTTAATTGGAATCAATTGATTTTCACATTCATATTCTGGTACAGACGCAGCCCTGGCCTCTTAAATTTCTTCAACAGGAGAAATATTAGCACCCATCACATCATTCTATAGTTTGTTGATTGTGTTTATCTCGCTTAGAAGATGCTGAACTCAATTACCTTTCCCAGTTTTATATTCCTGGTACCTAGCACAGCATGTGATGTCTGATAGATTTCCAGTAAGTATTCCATGAATGAATAGGAAGACTTTTGCAATTATATCCTGTTTTCTATGGCCTGACCTTGCGCCCCTGTGGGCTATAGTTTCCTTATCCATAAAATGAATGCTTTTTATCATTCTGTGAATCCTGCTTAACAGACCAGAAAGTACTTGGCTGCAAGCAGTATTAAAGATTGGGTGAGTTGTGGGAAATGTTCTCCTACATAGAATTTCTTGAAAAGGAGAAGGAGGAAGCAACTAGCATTTGTTAAAGTTGACTGTTGGGTAACATGGGTTTGAATCACATAGGGCCACTAATCCATTGCTTGTTTTCAATAGTAAATACTACAGTATTACACTGTCCATGAGGGTTGAATCCTCAGATGTGGGAGCACAGTATGAAAGAACCTGAGATAGGTAGGAATCAGCAGGAAGGAGAAACCATGTATTAGGCCAACTATAAATTATTTGTAGATTTTTTATGATTGTGTGGAAGGTCAGCACCCCTAATCCCCTGCATTGTTCAAGAGTCAACTGTGTAAGAATTAACTTTATAGCCTTCCTGTGAGATAGAATGCTATTATTCCAATTTTATAGATAAGAGACATTAGCTTCAGAGAAGTCCATAATTTGCCTAGAATCACAAAGGCAGTCAATGCTTGGGCCAGGATTCTAATCCAGTTCTAATGACTTCAAAGCCTATTTACTTTTCTTTAGGCAAATTATTCATAATTCTGATTTTTAAAAGAGAATCAGTTTTCAACGAGGGTAGGATATACTCTTTCATTTTTGCTTCTTCTATTTACAGTTTGAATCAAGGAGGAGACTGGTTCAAGATGGCAGAGTAAAAGGATGTACATTCATTTTCTCCTGCGAGAGTGCCAAAATCACAACTAGTTGTTGAGCAGTCATCGACAAGAGGATGCTGAAACCCACCAAAAAAAAAAAAAAAATTCCCATGTCCAACGTCAAAGGAGCAGCTGCAATGAGATGGTAGGAGGGGTGCAATCATAATAAAATCAAATCCCATTCCTGCCAGCTGAACAAACCACACACTGGAGAACAATAATACCAAAGAAGTTCTCCCACTAGTATGAAGGTTCTGAGCCCCACATCAGGCTTCCCAGCCTGAGGATCTGGCAAAGAGACTAGGAATCCCCAGGGAATCTGACTTAAAAGGCCAGCAGGTTTGAACTGCAGGACTTGCATAGGACTAGGGGAAACAGAGATTCCACTCTTGTGCATGTATGCTTAGTCATGTCTGACTCTTTGCCACCTTATGGACTTTAACCCACAAGGCTCTGCTGTCCATAGAATTTTTCCAGCAAGAATAGTGGAATGAGTTGCCATTTCCTACTCCAGGGGATCTTCCTGACCCAGGGATTGCCATGTTCCTTGCATCTCCTCTTGGAGGGCACAGACAAAACCCTCTTGTTTGTACACCAGGACCCAGGGAAAAGGAACAGTAACCTCACAGAAGACTGAACCAGACTTGACTGCTAGTGTTGAAAGGTCTCTTGTGTAAGCATGGGTTGCCAATGGCTTGCTGCAGGGATGGGAACACTGGCAGCAGCAGTCCTGGGAGGTGCCCATGGTGTGAGCCCTCTTGGAGCTTGCCATTAGCCCTACCGTAAAGGCTGTAGCAAAAGCAAAAAAAAGAAAAAAAAATAGGAAAAAAATCAAGAAAGCAAAATGACAGTCTGAGGAGGCCTTACAAACAGCTGTGAAAACAAGAGAAGTGAAAAGCAAAGAAGAAAAGGAAAGATATTCCCATTTGAATGCAGAGTTCCAAAGAATAGCAAGGAGAGATAAGAAAGCCTTCCTCAGTGATCAGTGCAAAGAAATAGAGGAAAACAATAGAATGGGAAAGACTAAAGATCTCTTAAGAAAATTAGAGATACCAAGGGAACATTTCATGCAAAGATGGGCACAATAAAGGACAGAAATGGTAGGGACCTAACAGAAGCACAAGATATTAAGAAGAGGTGGCAAGAATACACAGAAGAACTGTACAAAAAAGATCTTCACGACCCAGATAATCATGATGGTGTCATCACTCACCTAGAGCCAGACATCCTGGACTGTGAAGTCAAGTGGGCCTTAGGAAGCATCACTATGAACAAAGCTAGTGGAGATGATGGAATTCCAGTTGAGCTATTTCAAATCCTGAAAGATGATGCTGTGAAAGTGCTGCACTAAATATGCCAGCAAATTTGGAAAACTCAGCAGTGGCCACAGGACTGGAAAAGGTCAGTTTTCATCCCAATCCCAAAGAAAGGCAATGCCAAAGAATGCTCAAACTACTGCACAATTGCACTCATCTCACACGCTAGCAAAGTAATGCTCAAAATTCTCCAAGCCAGGCTTCAACAGTACATGTACCGTGAACTTCCAGATGTTCAAGCTGGGTTTAGAAAACGCAGAGGAACCAGAGATCAAATTGCCAACATCCGGTGGATCATGGAAAAAACAAGAGAGTTCCAGAAAAACATCTATTTCTGCTTTATTGACTATGCCAAAGCCTTTGACTGTGTGGGTCACAATAAACTGTGGAAAATTCTGAAAGAGATGTGAATACCAGACCACCTGACCTGCCTCTTAAGAAACCTGTATGCAGGTGAGGAAGCAACAGTTAGAACTGGACATGGAACAATAGACTGGTTCCAAATAGGAAAAGGAGTACGTCAAGGCTGTATATTATCACCATGCTTATTAGACTTATATGCAAAGTACATCATGAGAAACGCTGGGCTGGAGGAAGCACAAGGTGAAATCAAGATTGCTGGGAGAAATATCAATAACCTCAGATATGCAGATGACACCACCCTTATGGCAGAAAGTGAAGAACTAAAAAGCCTCTTGATGAAGGTGAAAGAGTAGAGTAAAAAAGTTGGCTTAAAGCTCAACATTCAGAAAACTAAGATCATGGCATCTGGTCCCATCACTTGATGTCAAATAGATGGGGTAACAGTGGAAACAATGGCTGACTTTATTTTTCTGGGCTCCAAAATCACTGCAGATGGTGATTGCAGCCTTGAAATTAAAAGACGCTTACTCCTTGGAAGGAAAGTTATGACCAACCTAGATAGCATATTAAAAAGCAGAGACATTACTTTGCCAGCAAAGGTCCGTCTAGTCAAGGCTATGGTTTTCCCAGTAGTCATGTATGGATGTGAGAGTTGGACTGTTTAAAGAAAGCTGAACACTGAAGAAATGATGCTTTTAAACTGTGGTGTTAGAGAAGACTCTTGAGAGTCCCTTGGACTGCAAGGAGCTCCAACCAGTCCATCCTAGAGGAGATCAGTCCTGGGTGTTCACTGGAAGGACCAATGTTGAAGCTGAAACTCCAATACTTTGGCCACCTGATGCGAAGAGCTGACTCATTTGAAAAGACCCTGATGCTGGGAGGGATTGGGGGCAGGAGGAGAAGGGGACGACAGAGGATGAGATGGCTGGATGGCATCACTGACTCAATGGACATGAGTTTGGGTAAACTCCGGGAGTTGGCGATGGACAGGGAGGCCTGGTGTGCTGCAGTCCATGGGGTTGCAAAGAGTTGGACACAACTGAGCGACTGAACTGAACTGAAAAGGCTGTAGACTCCAGGGCTGGGTTGCCTCAGGCCAAACAACTAACTGGGAAGGAGGAGTGTCCCACCCATCAGCAGACAATTGGGTTAAAGTTTTACTGACCAAGGCCTTGTCCACCAGAATAAGACCCAGTTTTCCCCACGGACAGCTGCTGCTAACAGGAAGCTTGCACAAGCCTCTTAGTCTCATCTGCCAGAGGGCAGATAGAAGCAGCAAGAAGAACTACAGTCTAGCAATCTCCAGAATGAAAAGCACAATTATAGAAATCTAATCAAACTGAAAAGGCACAGCGTTATGTCCCAGATGGAGGAACAAGATAAATCCCCAGAAAAAGAACTAAATGAAGTGGAGATAGGCAGTCTTTCAGAAAAAGAATCCAGAACAATGAAAGCGAAGATGATCCAGGATCTCAGAAAAAGAATGGAGAAGATGCAAGAAATATTTACCAAATACCTAGAAGATCTAAAGAACAAACACAGATGAAAAATACACTAGAAGGAATCCATAGCAGAATAACTGAGGTAGAACAGATAAGTGATCTGAAAGACAGATGGGTGGAAATTAGGACTCAAACAGAATAAAGAGAAAAGAATGAAAAGAATACTGCATAAGAGGGCTTTAGGACAAACTTTAACACACCAACATTTGCATTATAGGGGTCCCAGAAGGAGAAGAGAGAAATAAAAGGACCCAAGAAAATATTTGAAGAGACAATAGCTGAAAACTTCCCTAACAAGGGAAAGGAAATAGTCAACCAAGTCCAGGAAGTACAGAGAGTCCCAGGCAGGATAAACCCAAGGAGGAACACACCAAGACACACAGTAATCAAATTGACAGAAATTAAAGATAAAATATTAAAAACAACAAGGGAAAAAGACAAATAATATACAAGGGAACATCCACAAGGTTATCAGCTGATTTCTCAACAGAAACTACAAGCTAGAAAGGAATGGCATAATATATAATATATTTAAAGTTATTAAAGGGAAGAATCTATAATCCAAAACACTCAGCAAGACCCTCATTCAGATTTGATGGAGAAATCAAAACCTTTATAGACAAGCAAAAGTTAAGAGAATTCAGTACCACTAAGTCAGCTTTACAACAAATACTAGACGAACTTCTCTAGGCAGGAAACACAAGAATAGGAGAAAACGTACAAAAAATAAACCCAAAACAATTAAGAAAAGAGTAACAGGATCACACATATCGATAACTATCTTAAATGTACATGGATTAAATGCACCAACCAAAAGCCATAGACTGGCTGCATGGATACAAAAACAAGACCTCCATTCCTGCTCTCTACAAGAAACACACCTCGGACCCAGGGATACTTACAGACTTAAAGTAAGGAGATGGAAGAAGGTATTCCATGCAAACAGAAATCAAAAGAAAGCTTAAGGAGCAATACTCATATCAGACAAAACAGACTTTAAAACAAAGACGATTATAAGAGACAAAGAAGGCAACTACATAATGATCACGGGTTCAACCCAAGAAGAAGATATAACAATTATATATGCACCAAATATAGGAGCACCTCAACAAGTAAGACAAGTACTCACAACCATAAAGGGAGAAATGGACAGTAACACAATAATAGTAGGGGAGTTTAATACCTTACTTTCATCAACGGACAGATCATCTGGACAGAAATTGAGTGAGGAAACACAGGCCTCAAATGACACTTAGGACACATAAGTTGATATTTATAGAGCATTCCATCTAAAAGCAGAAGACTACACATTCCTCTTAAGTGCACATGGAACATTCTCCAGGGCTGATCAAATGCTGGGCCACAAGGTGGGCCTTGGTAAAATTAAGAAAATTGAAATCATATTAAGCATCTTTTTCTGATCACATTGCTATGAGATTAGACATAAACTACAAGAAAAAAGACTCTAAAAACCACAAACACATGTTGGCTAAACAATACGCTACTAAACAACCAAAGGTCCACTGAAGACATCAAAGAGGAAATGCAATTTAAATCAAGGAAAAATATAGGAGATTCTTGCTGGGAACGTGCTCTCTAATTCTATTTCATCTGCTTAAGCTCCATGAAGAAAGTAGAAACTGAGAGCATATCAAATAAGGGAAGGAGGTTGTGCAGCAAAATATAAGCAAGATGGCTCTAATAAACAGATAATAAATGAGAAGGACTGGTAGGAAAACAAGAAAGTGACAGGACAGGCCTGATGGGGTGGATGGAAAGCAAAGCGTGTCTGCCTGGTAAGGGCAAATGGGGCAGGTGATAGGAATGAACATAGGAAATGACAAGTTGGTGGCGGCGTCACAGGAGAAGTCCCATAAGGACGTCTGCACGCTGTGGTGTGTTAGATGGCTGGACACCACGGAATACGCCGTGATGGGCACAGACCACGGCAGTAGAACGTGCGTTTCCAACCTAACGTCAGACCGCTCACAGTTTGAAGCGCTATTCTTTAACGCTTTCAGGGCTTGATTTTGTCTCAGTGAGCTAACCTTCAATATAACATCTTTAGATGTTGCAAAAGGAATAATTCTAGGGATCTGTATGTTCATGAGGTCCAAAATCCCCAATACAATCACAGGAGCAAGTGGGATGCATGTGCATCTGCTCTCAGTAGAAAATTCGAAGCAAGTTGATGGCATCTTGGATGGGAGATGTAAACGGATTTTTGAGGACTAAATTTTCTTCCTGGTATCTTAGGTTTTCTCAAAAGATGCCCATTAATTCACTATATTCAGGTAACATTCTGAACTTTGGACATAAGAAATTTTCTCCAGATGGAAGCTGTAAAAATCTAAATTTGATGGGGAGAAAGGCAAAGAAGGAGCTCCTATAAAGTATATACACGCAGCAAGCCAGGTGTCTGACTATCAGCTAGCCAACATTGGTTAAGTGGTGGTTGGTTCAGCCTGGAATAAACCAAATTAAGCTACAGGATTTTTTTTCTTTACACTTTAGAAAAGAACATTCATCATCAAGTTCTTCTTATTCTCCAATAAGAGAAACCAGGACTGCAGGGAGAAGGGGGTGATTCTAAGACTGGGACAGGAAATACACAAGATGGGTCCAGAGCCTCCTGAAGTACCAGAGTGAGGAGGTGACCGAACAGGCAAAATAAAAACACTGCGAGGACGTCCGTCAAAGGAACAGAGGTGCCAGTGGGAAGAGCTCCCAATGGGCAAAATGGAACAAGTTGAGCAAACAAATAAAGCAGTATTGGTTTATAAATCAAAGTACAAAATCAACACCTATGAATCCATACGGATATAACAAATAAATAAATGGGAGAAAGGAGACAAATCTCTAATGCAGAAGAATTTCAGATAATTTATGTAATATTCTGCCCTCTAGGAAGTGGAGTATACACTCCTCCCTAAGAGTCGGCTCTGCAGGGTGACTTCTTTCTAAAACGCACAGCGTGGCCAAGGGTGAGAGGAGAAGAGTAACTTTACAGGCGGATCCCGACAAGCGCTCCTCAGGCGGGTGGCCGAGACCAGCACCACCAGCGGTCTGCCGTGTTTAGTACCCTTGATGTGACTTAAGGAAAATGGCACTTTTCTTCTGTGCTTCTTTTCCCCAAAACCCACACCCAGTATAATCACGAGCAAAGCATCAGACAAATCCCAGCATTGAGCTTCTTACAAGATACCTGACTTCTCAAAGTTGTCAAGATCATCAAAAACAAAGGAAGCCTGAGAAACTGTCATAGTACCGGCCTGATGGGTATTCCGATCTATCCGTGTGTGTTTATAAAATGTTTTGGACTCCTGCAGTGCTGGCTGCTAGCAATGTTCCTTTCTTTGAGAATGTTTCAAGATACACAGAGATGGATCTCTGGAATATTCCACGTAGCTTCTGCCCTTTTGGCATGCTGATCGATCCAAGAATGGACACCATTAGCCACGATAATTACACGATCTCCATCCAGTGGGGTATCAGGGACACTAGGACTTGGGAGCTGGGCCACTTCACTGGTTGTGCTCTGAAGAGATCTGTGTCCTGAGGCATAGATGTTGCCCTTGACATTGTTCTTTCCCTTCCCATTCAGAAATCTTTACGGTTCAACATTTGCCACCTATGTGCTAGCTATGTCAGTACTCATTCAGCAAACAAACAAACAAACAAAAAAATTTCATTTTTTGTTCAAGCTAACCACAACTAGCTTTTGTTGTTTGCAGTCAGAAAGCCTAAGGGTAGAGTTTCCCTGTTGGCTCAGCAGTAGAGAATCCACCTGCCAAGGCAGGATACATGGTTCGATCCCTAACCAGGGAAGAGCCTATATGCCATGGTACAGTGGGCCCACGTGCCACAGCTGTTGGGCCTATGGTCTGGGGCCTGAGATCAACAATACTGAAGCCCGCATGCCCCCGAACCTGTGATTCTCAATGGGAGAGGCCACCCCAGTGAGAAGCCCACGCACCACAACTAGAAAATATCCACCACTTGTTGCAACTAGAGAAAAGCCCACACAGCAACGAAGACCCGGCACAGCCACAAATAAATAAATAAAAATAATTTTTTAAAAAAGCCTGAGCATGTATACGCACACAAAATATTTCTAAAATGGAACCTCAGGATTCTGCATTCTGAAGCATCTTCCTTCCCATCATGCTGTGTATCTTCATAGTGACCATGCAGCATTTCACGTGTGGATACACTATAATATATTTAGTTCTCTCCCTTTTGATAGGTTACTTGCAGTACTTTTGCCATGAAAAACAATGCTGAGTACAGAGGAGGATTTGGAGAAGCTGAAGGAAGAGGATGACATGACTCCTTTCTTTTCCAGTCCTAACTCCAATCAGTCTACCCTTCCTGAGATAGCTTTCTGAGGTCCTAGGGCTCTGTAAAAGTTTCAGCGAAGTCCAAAACGCTTCACACTCTGTGGACTGAGGAAGCCAGCCCAGGATCCTGTCTGCCCACAGTCCCCATCTCTGGGAGCTTTTTGCAAAGCAAGGAATCCAGTCAAGTCCTTATCTCAGAGATCTCTGGTCCTCAGGGACAATGATCTCAGTCCCACAGACATGTACTACATCTCCGTGGCTCCTAAGAACCCTGGAGGAAATGGACCCAGGGGGCAGAATTCTTCTGCTCCTGAAACTGGGAGAGTGCAGGATACTGGGAGCAAGCAAGCTTCCTCCAGGTGACCCAGGATGGGCTTGGCAGCCAGCTGCCTTTTTGACCGCAGTCTCATGAGAGAAAAGATGGCTCTTTGTTCCTCCACCTGCAGGAATGCTGCCTTGAAGATGACTCTAGTAACCAGTAACACCTCAGGGAGTAATAAAGAGCAACCACACATCTCTAAAGTAGTCCAGCAAAGAGAAGACCAGTCAGGTTAACAAGAACACATGTCCAGTTAAGTCAAGCTTCTGGAACAGACAGATGGAAAATTGATCAAGGAAAGAGAACTTAAGGAGATGCAAGGAATCACACACATTCACACACACACACACACACAGACTCTCTGGTACTAAAACACGATTTTCCATCTATACAATTCAGCTGATAAATTGGAGGAGATTTACTCATGGCCTGGTAAATCAAACTGAAGAGTCATCTCAAAACACGGAGCAAAAATTAAAAAGAGGGAATTATTAGGGAAGAGGGAAGAGATTTGGAGGGTGCACCAAGGGGGCGTAACCAGTAAATAAGATGTGTTCCAGAGGAGCTAAAGGAACAGATGGAGGAGAGAAATTATTAAACAAATTAAAAGACCATTTCCCGGCAATGAGTGAAAGTCTAACTCTGCAAATTGAAGGGGCTCACCAAATTCCAGGAATGGTTGATGAGAAAACATATATCTTTAGGCATTCCTGCTAAAATTCTTGAATTCTAAGGATAGAAATAATAATGTTACATGTTTCTAGGGTTCAGTTCAGTTCATCACTTTGTCATGTCTGACTCTTTGCGACCCCATGGACTGCAGCACACCAGGCCTCCCTGTCCATCACCAACTCCCACAGCTTACTCAAACTCATGCCCATTGAGTCAGTGATGCCATCCAACCATCTCATTCTCTGTCATCCCTTTCTCCTCCCACCTTCAATCTTTCCAAGCGTCAGTGTCTTTTCAAATGAGTCAGTTCCTCACATCAGGTGGCCAGAGTATTGGAGTTTCAGCCTCAGCATCTGTCCTTCCAATGAACACCCAGGACTGGTCTCCTTTAGGAAGGACTGGTTGGATCTCCTTGCTGTCCAAGGGACTATCAAGAGTCTTCTCCAACACCACAGTTCAAAAGCATCAATTCTTCAGTGATCACCTTTCTTTACAGTCCAACTCTCACATCCATACATGACTACTGGAAAAACCATAGCCTTGACTAGACAGACCTTTGTTGGCAAAGTAATGTCTCTGCTTTTTAATATGCTGTCTAGGTTGGTCATAGCTTTTCTTCCAAGGAGCAAGTGTCTTTTAATTTCATGGCTGCGGCCACCATCTGCAGTGATTTTGGAGCCCCCCAAAATAAAGTCTGTCACTGTTTGCAGTTTCCACATCTATTTGTTGTAGAGTGATGGGACAGATGCCATGATCTTAATTTTCTGAATGTTGAGTTTTAAGCCAACTTTTTCACTCTCCTCTTTCACTTTCATCAAGAGGCTCTTTAGTTCTTCTTCACTTTCTGCCATAAGAGTGGTGTCATCTGCATATCTGAGGTTATTGATATTTCTAGGATAGAACAAAAGAATTACCTGCAAAAGAAGAAGAGCAAGACTCTCATAGTTTTTCTCATTGACTGGGTAGACAACAAGGAGAAAAAAGAGTAGCCTAAGAGTTTGATCTCACCAAGTTCTCATTCACGTGCCTAGGTGGGCAAAGATGTTAATGAACATGCTAGAATTCAGAGCGTGTAGATCCCATGCCATCCACAAACCCCTGGCTCTGGCAAAGAACAGCATTTCTCAACTTTACTGTAAATCAGTCGAGGAGCTTGTGAAACTGCCGATTCCAGTTCAAGAGGTCTTAGATGGAAATAGCGGATGTTGCCTTTCTAACACGCTGTCAGATACGGGGGAACTTTTGAGTTTGAATCCTTGGCGCTGCCTCTTTGCAGCTGTGTCAACGTGTTCTCTAATTGTTCTGTTTCAGTTTCTTCATCTGTAAAGCAGGGATAAAAATAGTACCTCCCTCTTAGAGTTGTCAACATCACATGAGATCACATATGTGAACTTAACTTAAAACTGTGCCTGGTCCATAGCGAGGATTCGATAAATATTACCTATCAACATAATAACGGACTCCCCTGCACAGTGTAGTATGAATGTTCAACTAGAAGTTTTAGAACAGAAGTGGCATGCTGTGAAGGCCATTTTATTAAGGTCACTGAAAGGACTGAATGACCTCAGCAAGTCCTGATATGTGGGAGTATGGAGGGGCAGTATCATCATTGCCAAGGTTCCATCTCAGGAAGACAGAGGGAAGAAGAGAGAACAGGTGCATCTGGAACTATTTTAAAGTTCATCTTGTGGGAAAGACAGCCAGGTTGTTTTCATATAGTAGAGAAAATGTCTTATCATGAGCATGGAAGTAGAGAAAGTGTCTGTTAAAGGGATGTAGAAGAATATTAGAATTTTCATGTTAACAGAAGAAAATGAAGTGGACTGAAAATTTATCAAATTAGCAAGAAGAAAAGAATGAACAAGTATTAATCTTAAGAATCTTGCAAGTAAATCTAGAAAATTAAAAGTACTGTGTAGAGTCAAGATAAGTATTAGTCGCTCAGTCATACCCAACTCTTTGCTACCCCATGGACTGAAGCTCACCAGGCTCCTCTGTCCATGGGATTTTCCAGGCAATGATACTGGAGTGGGTTGCCATTTCCTTCTCCAGGGGATCTTCCCAACCCAGGGGTCGAACCCAGGTCTCCTGCACTGCAGGCAGATTCTTTACCAACTGAGCTACAAGGGAAGCCCCACTTTGTTTTAATCCTTTATTCAAGCTTCCCAGGTGGTGCTAGAGGTAAAGAACCCACCTGCCAATGCAGGAGACATAAGAGATGTAGGTTGGATCCCTGGGTTGGGAAGATCTCCTGGAGAAGGAAATGGCAGCCCACTGCAGTATTCTTGCCTGGAGAATCCCATGGACAGAGGAGCCTGGTGGGCTGCAGTCCATAGGGTTAGAAAGAGTCAGACACAACTGAATCAGCTTAGCATGCAAGCAATCCTTTATTCTCTTAATGTAGCATATCACATTGATTGGTTTTCAATCATATGTTGAACCATTCATGAATATGGTTCAATCATATGTTGAACCATTCTTGCATACCTGGGATAAATAAGAGAGACTTTCTTGACCAACCCTGATAAGCCAGATACTTCCCTCCACCCCAACAGATCTATTTGACTATATAAAAATGGTAAATTTGGGAGAAAAAATATGATGAGAGGGACTGCCGGTTTGTGCATACTGACTCCTTTTCCTCAAGGGACATATTTTTCCCTCCACTGTATTTTTACAGCTTGTCTTCCCCCTAAGTCCTGGCTGGCTGTTGACAGCCAAGGTAACCTAGGAAGCTAAAAATGGCAGAGCACTCATCAGCCTGGATCTCTGAGTGACTGTGTGGAGCAGAGGATCCCATTCCATTGACAATAAATATCCACTGTGTCCAACCACTACTCTGGTGTTCGTTGCAGCAACTAGTGTTATCTTAAGTAATACAATAATACTCACAGGTCACTTACAAACTGACAAGACATGAGCAAACAACCCACTGGGAAAAGGTTAAAAAGAGTCAGTTCACAGAAGGGTAAATCCATAAGAATGTAGTAAATGCATGGAAAGTGAGTGCAAACATTCAAATTAAAGTAACACATTGTACCAGCAACCATTGAAAAGACTAGTAATACTTATTATCAGGATGAAGTGGAAAGAGTACTAAAACACTGGTGGTAAAAGTGTGAGTTGTTACAGACCTTTTGGAAAATTAATCTGGCAACATACAGTAAGATAATAAATACTTTCTTGGCTTTAGTAGCTCCACTCTTGGGAACCCATTTCAGTCAATAAAGACACTAGGATATAAGAATATCTTTGTAAGAGGATGTTTATTGAAGACTGTACATATGACAAAAACAAAACCAATTAAAACATAACTGGAAGCAGAAGCAATAACTTATCAGTAAAGGGATGGTTGAATAACAATAAAATAACAATGCCATGGAAAGCAATGCAGCAAATATGAAAAAATAAATTACATAAAATGTAGGGATTTCTATGAGGCTTTGTTGATTAATAAAAATGCAGAAAAGTGTATATAACACAAATTTATTTTCATGAACAAAACCTTGCAGCATATATGGATATAGAAATGCATATTTATGGGTATATACATGTGGTATAAAATTAAATTAGCATGGAAAATATTTAACAATAATAAGACATTAAACCACAGATTATAAGTATAGTTGGGAAAGAAGGTGTGATAGGCTAAATAATGGCTCCCCAAGATGTCCATGTCCTCATCCTCAGAACCTGTGAATACTACCTTCTATGGCAAAGGGACCTCACAGGTGTGATTAAGTTAAGGACTTCAAATTAGGAAAATTATCCTAAATTATCCGAGTGGGCACAATATTAAGGCAGGGGTCTCTTATAAGAGGCAGGCTAGGCTAGGGAGCAAAGGAGAGGAAAAGGCAATGGGATGACACTGGAACGATGCAGCCACAGCCAAGGGATGCTGGAAGACACAGGAGTAGATTCTCCCCCTGGAGCCTCTAAAGGAATTAGTCCTGACCACACCTGACTTTAGCCCTGAACGACTCATTTCAACTTCTGGCCTTTAGAACTATAAGAGAAATAAACAGACACTTGTCACAGCAGCAACAGGAAAGTGATACCGGGATAATATTGGCAGAGGGGATGCTAAGCAAGAACCTCAGATGATGCCCTAACGACCTTCTCCCCTTGGGTGTGGGTGGGCCCAGTGAGTATAGTAGGATAGCACTCCTGTGATTGTGTTACGTGGCTACAGCAAAGGGATTTTTGAAGATAAAATTAGGTTTGACTTTGAATTCATCAAAAAGATTGTCCTGTAACCCTCCAATTAAATAAAATTTTTAAAAATCTTGAAAAGAAAAAAGTCAAAAAAATTATTTTTAGTAAAGTTAAAACTTGTAAACTATGAGTCAGATATCAGGTATGCAACAAAATGTAGCTTTACTTTAAAAAACTGAGCTAAACTTTGCTCAAATGATCATAAAAAAAAAAAAAGATTGTCCTAGATGAATCTAATTCAATCAAACTCTTTAAAAGAGGGCTTGGGCCTTCCCTGAGATCAGAAATGCTGGCTTTACTATGGAGAATAGTATGGAAGTTGTACAAAAACTAAAAACAGAGCTACCATATGACCCTGCAATGCCACTCCTGGGCATATATCTGGAGAAAAACGTGGTCCAGAAAGACACATACATCCAGGCGTTCACTGCAGCACTGTCTACAATATCCAGGACCAAGACATGGAAGCAACCTGCATGTCCATCAACAGAGGACTGGATAAAGAAGATACGGTACATATATACGGCATTACTCAGCTATTAAAAAGAACAAAATAATGCTATTTGCAGCAACGTGAATGGACCTAGAATTATCACATGGGGTGAAGTAAGTCAGACAGAGACACAGAAATATCACATGATATCCCTTACAGGTGGAATCCAAAAAGAAATGTCACAAATGAACTTATTTACAAAACAGAAACAAACGCACAGACTTGGAGAAAGAGCTTCTGGTTACCTGGGGGAAGGATGAGGGGAAGAGACAGGTAGGGAGTTTGGGATGGACACGTGGACACTGCTATATTTAAAATGAATAACTGAGAAGACCTACTGTATAGCACAGGGAGCTCTGCTCAGTGTTCTGCGTCAGCCTGGATGGAAGCGAGGTTTGGGGGAGAATGGAGATACATTTACATGCATGGCTGAGTCTTCGCTGTTCACCTGAAACTATCACAACATTGTTAATTGGCTACACTCCAATACAAAATAAAAAGTGAAAAAAGGAAAGGCTGGCTTTGTAGAAGCTGATCACCACAACTTCTACAGACACAGTGGATGAATTTTACTGACAACCACATGAGCTTAGAAGGGGACCTTGAGCCTCAGATGAATCTACAGCCTCCCCAAACACTTTAATTGTGGCCAGTGAGACCCTGAGCAGAGGCTCGAGCTACGGCATGCCCAAACTCCTGACTCAAAGAAACTGGGAGATCATAAATGGGTATTATTTTAAGCCTTTGAGTTTGGGGTAATTTCTTACACAATAGAAAACTCATACATTACTTTGCCCACAAAGGTCCATATAGTCAAAGCTATGGTTTTTCTAGTAGTCATGTATGGATGTGAGGGTTGGGCCATAAAGAAGGCTGAACACCAAAGAATTGATGCCTTCCGACTGTGGTGCTGGAGAAGACTCTTGAGAGTCCCTTGGACTGCAAAGAGATCAAACAGTCCATCCTAAAGGAAATCAACCCTGAATTGGAAGGACTGATGCCGAAGCTGAAACTCCAACACTTTGGCCACCTGACATGAAGAGCCAACTTATTAGAAAAGACCCTGTTGCTGGGAAAGATTGAAGGCAGAGGACGAGACAGTTGGATGGCATCATCAGCTGAACGGACATGAGTTTGATCAAACTCTGGGAGACAGTGAAGGACAGGGAAGCCTGGCGTGTTGCCGTGCATGGATTCACAAAGAGCAGGACACGACTGAGTGACTGAACAACAACAAATCAGGTGAAAAATGATAGAAGTGCATGAAGCATATGCATCAGCCATTTGTATTATTTCTCTGATTTGCCTATTCATAACCTTCCAGCCTGAAATAACTGTTGCCAAATGAAAGGCAAACCATCTTCTGTGGGACAAAGGGATAGAAAAACTTTCCCTTTCCATCAATATCACCATGGAGCAGTGAAGGGCTGAGTTTCATACCATCTAAGCTATTCTGTTCCTCTCAAAAAGCTGCTTTGGGAAAACATTCTGGTGAGTAAAACAGTAAAAATATTCCTGCCTACTAAGGTACATGATGCAACACAAATGAATCATTAAAATCATTGTAAGAATAGCTCTCATTTAAGTATATAAAAGTCAGCAGGGAAATTCTTTTCAGGGTTTGCTAAATAATCTACACTGACTTTATGTCTTCTCTCTTGCAAGGTTCTAAAGCATTGCCAAATTTATCTTGCTCACCTGCTTCGCTCTGCTAACTTTCAAAGGAGCTGGATCTATATTGGTGAAACTCCACTAGGTAATATTTAGTTACCCTTTTATGAAAGATTGCTGGCTGAGCCAACAAGGATAACTAACTTCATTCACTCACTCACTCATTCATTCAAAAAATACTTAACACCGATTATACACAAGGCTTCTAGTAAGACAGAGGATACAGTGATGAACATACCTGACATATATCCTGTCTTTATGGATTTATAGTTTAGTAGGAGAGGTCAGTTCAATAAATTCTTGTTGTTCAGTCACGAAGTCATATCTGACACTTTGTGATCTCATGAGCTATAACCTGCCAAGTTCCATGGGGTTCTCCAGGCAAGAATACTAGAGTTGGTTGCCATTTGCTTTTCTAGGAGATATTCCTGGACCAGGGATGGAACCCACATCCCCTGCATTAGCAGGCAGATTCTTTACCACTGAGCCACTGGGGAAGCCCCAGTTTAATAACTAGACTCTCATTACACAATGTGATGATTAAGGAAGTTCAGATAATCTGCAGTGGCTGGTTTGGTGCGGGCATGGGAAAGAGTGCTCCAAGCAGAGGAAACTGCATGTCTTTTACCAAATAACTATCATCACAATTGTGTGCTATTCCCTAAGCATGCATGAGGCTAGCTAGGCATGGAATCCACAACTGATTCCTGTGAACATTTTAAGAACCTTGATACAAAACCTCAGGATGGTATTCAAGGTTTAATTCCACTAGAGTCTCTACCAGACAGGGAAGAGCTTCACTAAAGTTGCTGGAAGCTCTTGCTTGCCCTGCAATCATTCATTTGACATTGGTCAAGTGTCTTCTCCATGCCAGAATATGTGCTGGGCGCTTACTGAGCACTAGCTCAATAAGACACCACTGTTAACCTCAAGGGTCAATAGTCTCATAGGGATAGGGAGGAGATAGACACATAAACACATAAACTTCACCATGACTATAATTCATCATGATAAACACTGCGGAAGAGGAAGTAAGATGAGAATAAAAAGAAGGAATGACCTTATGCCACCAGGGAGGTCGGAAGGGTTCACAGATCTTGATGAGTGAATATTTACCAGAAAGTCAAATTGGGGGAGATTTGTTGTTGTTGTTGATACACAGAAGGAATACAAAGGCTGAAAAGGAAAAACGTATGCAGGAAAAGTTAAGAAGTGTGTGGCTGTGGCCAGAGAACAAGATGCATGGTGGGCAGCAGAGAAAAAGAGAGAGATAATTGGCTTCCAGCTGGTGAGGGCCTTGACTGGCGAGAGCGCAATAGTGTCTGGACTGTTAATGCCAGGAGGAGATGGTGAAGGTGTGACACAGCAAGTGTCGTGGCAACCGTCCATCTATACAATTGGGGATTTGTTTTCAGAGCCCACTCCGAACAGGAGTAATCTTTTACACCAAATAAACATTTAATCCCCTGTTTCCCCATCTCTACCATTGCATCTCCAAATAACACACTCCCACAGGGGTACTGCATGTTCTCAGAGGTCCAGAGACAGACTTGCCTAAGACCAACCATTCCTGCGGCGTGTGTTCAGAAGCTAGAAACTATTAGCAACTATTAATACCCGTGAAAGCAGTAAAAACCTGGGATAAAAAGTGAGCATCACGGCACAGGCAACCGAGAATCAAACAGAAACACCGAGGGATATCGTTAAGGGTCACTACCAGGTTCCTGTGACTCCCTCATAGCTCAGTCGGTAAAGAATCTGCCTGCAACGCAGGATACCAGGGTTTGATTGCTGGGTGGGAAAGACCACCTGGAGAAGGAAATTCCAACCCACTCCAGTATTCTTGCCTGGAGAATCCCATGGACAGAGGAGCCTGGCGGGCTGCAGTCCATGGGGTCATGGGAGGATCAAAAAGAGATAAAGAAACAACCCATTATATATCCTCTTTATGATCAGCTGAATGTAACGGTGTGTAATGAACTTTACAGAGTCCTCATTTCAAAGTGTGTCTTCAGTCATCATCTTTTGCCATCTTCTTATATTCCCCAGTTAAAGAACCCCTCTGAATAGAGTTTGGTACACAGACGTCTGCGCTGAGTCAAGAGTGCAGTGTCCAGAATGGACAGAAGCAGGTAACAAGGTCCCCATTTAGACCGATTTTAGATTGGATTGCCACACAAGCTTAAGGTATTTGGACTTTATCCTGGAAGCCAGAAATTCCTAGTCTCTGCAGTGAAGGGCTACCCATGTCCTCTCAGACCTTGGGGGAACGAGGCAGGACTCAAGACCATCATAGTCCTAAGCTCTTTGCCTTTAGCCACAAATCATCTCTTCCATTCAGCCCAGTGGGAGCCTAAAAATATGACTGTTTCCTATATGCTGATGAGTAAAAAGACCAGGAACCACTACTGCAATGAGGAGGCATAATGAGCTGTGGTTATTGTCGTAGAACATGGGCACTTTCAACTCTAAGCACTGGATGCCTCTCTGGATGTGCCAAGGAAATAAGCTTGTAAGACAGAAGACCTGGGATGCCCATACTGGGAAAAAGAAGGCGAATTAGCAGGAAGGATGGAAAGGAAAGGTGAAGTCATCATTAAATTACCCTTCTAGATGCAATTGCATGAAAGATAGTAAACATCTGCTCTCCATTTCTTCTTAGAAATGAAGCAGGACTGGGTTTTAACTGCAGCCTGAGGAACACCACTTTCATGCTCTCAAGTCACTCATGTTTACACTATGAGAGATTTTCTCGTGTAAATATCATAGTCCACTTTGATGTGGAGTCATCAGTAAATTTGTCTGCCATCCTCACTCATTTTTGTAGCCACAACACCTACAGTGCCTCATACAGAGTGAGCTCTCAAACAATGTTATGTTGTCAACTGATGGTGATCAAGAGAGACAGAAGGCTGATATTCTCTGAAATTCATTACATACACAACATGTTTCCTCACTTGGAATGTCTTAGGAATCACGGACCATGGGGACCGTGATGTATCCTTCTGGTATGCCTTTTTATTTCTCACACCCTTCTCTCCCAAGTTCTAAACGGAGGAACTCATACTCCCTTCCATGGTGATGGTTGACTTACCGAATTTTCAAGAGTAACATGTCATTGGTTATGTTCCTTTGGAGCTTAAGTCTATGAGATGTCCTTTAACGTAAGTACCTCCTATAGGTGAAGATTTACCATTCTGTTTGCCACATGTCTTGAATTCGTTATACAGCTTCTGCTTTTCAGTTGCCAGTTTTCCTCATCCCGGTAATGTCATCTTGCTCCTTCCCTGACCACACATCCTGCCTGGGGCTGAACAGAGAACCAATAAATGTCTTGTTTTTTTCTGTTCCATGAACTTCACTCTCTTGTGATAGGAAAGGAGAATAAAAGGAAAACCTTGTGTTTGCTACTTTCTGAATTTGAGCAATCTCAGAGCTTTACTAAGACTCCTTTAAAAATGAATCATTCAGTTCAGTTCAGTTCAATCGCTCAGTCGTGTCCGACTCTTTGCAACACCATGAACCGCAGCACGCCAGGCCTCCATATCCATCACCAACTTCCGGAGTCCACCCAAACCCATGTCCATAGAGTCGGTGATGCCATCCAACCATCTCATCCTCTGTCATTGGCTGTAATACAACTCCAGTCTGCATATAACACCACGAGTCTTAAAATCCACTATAGCAGTCAGGGTCCTGGCAGGAATAACGACACACTCAATTACCTTGGGAGGAAGAGAGGAGAGTTTAAGGAAAGAATTATTTCATGAAGATGTGCCAGAGTTGAGTGAACCAAACTCAATGGTGAAGCACCCAGGGATGAGGCCCACTGGGGAGCTATTTCCATCCATAGAGTTGGAAAGTGATGGCCCTGATAACTGCCGAGCCCTGGGAGAGGGCCTGCCTGGCAGGAGCTGTGGTCTTAAGTAGAAGAACACAACGGCCAAGCCAAAGGCTGGCAGGGGATAAATAACACACCCCCTCCCCTCCAGCCCTCAGATCTCCCAGTGGCCAAACCCAACTCAAGGTCTCCGGAGATCTTCCCCTGGTGATACAGAAGACGGGGCCAAAGGGTAAATATTTTTGCAGCGTCAAAGAATACAGAGCTACTCGCTCTGTCAGAGTCCAGCAGGAACAAATGGCAACCCTTAGTTAGAATAATACATCGAGAGTTCCTTTACAAAGCATCTATTTACAAAAGTGTGGGCAGGACACAGGGGACCACAGAGGTCAACGCAGTAACCTGGAGTTCATAGCAGTGGAGCTGTTAGCTCCTAGTGATTCTAATACCAATTCCATATGTGGCTCTTTACCCCAACACCGAGTGGACATTCTACAGTTCCGTTCTCATACTATCTACCTGGAGAAGAAGCCAGATCCCACCAGTTAGGGGCTCAGTCCCGTAAGACTGCCCTCCACTTTGGATGCCAATCAGAGGTCCAGATTGTTGGGCTTTCCTGGTGGCTCAGTGGTGAAGAATCCGCCTGCCAATGCAGGAGACACAGGTTTGATCCCTGATCTGGGAAGATCCCATAAGTCTTGGAGCAAACAGTATCCATGTGCCACAACTATTGAGCCTGTGCTCTAGAACCTGGGAACTGCAACTACTGAAGCCCGAGTTCCCCGAAGCCCATGTTCTGCAATAAGAAAAACCACTGCAGAGAAGCCCACTCACTGAAAACAGAGAGTGGTCCCGGCTTGCAGCAACTAAAGAAAAACCCGCACAGCAACAAAGCCCCAGCATGGCCAAAATTAAATAAATAAAAAACATTATATTTTTAAAACAGTCCAGATTGTTTTCTGTGCTGCTTACGAACAGGCTATAAATTAGAGGTTCCCATGACCTCCTCCTTGGGTTCAGTTAATTTGCAAGAGAGGCTCACTGAACTCAGGAAAAGTTTACCCACTAGATTACTGATTTATTATAAAAGGTATTAAAGGATTCAAGGCAACAGCCAGATGAAGAGATAGGGCAAGATCCCAAACAAAGAAGCTTCTGTCCCCACCGAGTCTGGGGCCTGGCACAGTGGCACGTGGAAGCGGTCTGGTTCATCAGCCTGGAAGCTCTCCAAACCCCATCCTTGTCCATTTTTATGGAGGCTTCATTCCATAGGGTGATTGATCACATCAAAGACCACGGGTGGTTGCATTCATTCTCTACCCCGCCCCCCTCCTGGAAGTCAGGGGGTGGGGCTGAAAGTTCCAACCCTTCAATCACTTGCTAGTACCCCTGGCAACCAGTTCCCATTCTTAGGTTATCTGGGGGCTTTCTAGAGGCTGCCTCTTTAACAAAAGTACCCTTCCTCCCATCATTTAGGGAATACCAAAGGTTTTAGGAACTATGTGCCAGGATTAGGACAAAGGCCAAATATATATATTTCTTATTACAAATCACCATATTATACCACCCTGGCCCCAAAGAAACAGGGGAGAACACTGATATCGGAACCCAGAAAGAGAGTGAGTGGAGGAGGCTGCCTTGAGAGGAGCAGCTGTGTTAGTGAAGAAACACAGGCGGCCTAAGGCAGGGCCCAGGAGTAAACACCCTGGCCTGCCCCTTGTTCTGGGCTTCCCAAGTGGCCCAGCGGTAAAGCGTCTGTCTGCCATTGCAGGAGACACAGGTTCTGTCAGGAAGACAGACTGGGTCAGGAAGATGCCCTGGAGGAGGAAACGGCAGCCCGCTCCAGGATTCTTCCCTGAGAAATCCCATGGACAGAGGAGCCTGGAGGGCTGCAGTCCATGAGGTTGCAAAGAGTCAGACACAAGTGAGTGACTGAGCCCAAGGCTCTTATTCCACCCTCTAGGGTCCCACCAGGGCTTCCTGTTAACCCAGATGAGCTGGAGGCCAAGACACCACCTAGACTGGTGATGTGTCCAGAAAGTACAGCCTCCCAATAGGGAGGAGGATGGGGAAAGGTGAAAAAGGAATCTAGAGAGGCTGATGATACCTAACACCAATAGGGAGGAGGATGGGGAAAGGTGGAAAAGGAATCTAGAGGGGCTAACGATACCTAACACCAATAGGGAGGAGAATGGGGAGAGGTGAAAAAGGAATCTAGAGAGGCTGATGATACCTAACACCAATAGGGAGGAGGATGGGGAAAGGTGGAAAAGGAATCGAGAGGGGCTAACGATACCTAACACACTTAAAAAAAAAATTTTTTTTTAATTGAAGTATAGTTGCTTTACAATGTTGTGTTAGTTCACGCTACGCAGCAAAGTGAATCAGTTATACACAGATCCGTTCTTTTTCAGATGTTCTTCCCATCCAGGTCACCATAGCATACCTGCGTTTAACTAAGTCCCTCTTCCTTTCCTTTCTTCCTGTTCCCCTTCTTTCCACCGAATCTTACTAACCTTTATATCAAGCACTGTGCCAAAAGCTCTCACACAAATTATTTGGTTTAACCCTTAAGATTTCTCTCTAAGGCAGAAAATATTGGTTATCCCTCAGCAAGCATTCTCCACCAGGTTGACCTTGCAACAGTTTCAATCTTTTTAACAGAAGAGCTCTTTTTTTTTTCTTTTTTTTTTTTTTCAGAAGAGTTCTTTAAAAAAAAAAAAAAACACACAGAAGAAACCTCACTGGAAGCCTAAAATATGAAACTCATCAAGGACTATATATTAGTGGAAATTTTAAAACGTAAATTTACAACATTTTCTTGTAGTTAGATTAACTAAGGAGAACAGGACTTTTTTTTCCCCTCTCACTGTGCAGCTTCTGGGATCTTAGTTCCCAGACCAGGCATCAAATCCGGGCCCCCGGTAGTGAGACTGCAGAGTTCTAACGACTGGACCACCAAGGAATTCCCCAAGAACAGGATTTTTGATTAATGCAAAAGTTTGCCACCAGTTTCACTAGCCTCCATTAGCATCACCAACTGCAAACATTGACAGATTACCCAAAACAGAGTTGGACAACAACTGAAATAAGTGGAGAATCATGAAGCTTCAGTGTTTCCAACCTACAGCTTCTCGGCAATGCCTCCCTTTGGTAAAATCAGAGTCTGACTATTAGAACACATGAGATATGACTGACAGTTACACTTTTCCGGTCACCTGGTCAGGAAAGTTCATCCCTCTGAAAACTCGTCCTTTACGCCTCAGTTATCAAACACTTAGGAGCAGCTTATCCCAGGAAGTGAAAGCTCTTGTTGAAAACATGGAGATTTAGGAAACCAGGATGTGATTAACCACACTGGCACTTTTCCAAATGAACAGTTAACATCCAGGGGCAGGAAAACAAGTGCTGGTTAGTAATCCCAGGGTTTACAGAAGGGGTTTAGACCCAATCCTAACAATCCACTGTGACAGACCAGAAAATTCCTAACTTATTGTAGCTGCAACCACGCTGCCTTAAAAAAAAGTATTAGTCTAATCAAAATTTATTTATCAGTGCCTCTACTCCTACAGGGGGAAAAAAAAACCAACCCTGTTTTTGTTGAGTCACTCAGTCGTGTCTCACTCTTTAGGACCCCGTGGACTATAGCACAACAGGCTTCTCTGTTCTTCACCACCTCCCAGAGCTTGCTCAGTCATCTCAGTTGTGTCAGCGATGCCATCCAACCATCTTATCCTCTGTCATCTCCTTCTCCTCCTGCCTTCAATCTTTCCCAGCATCAGGGTCTTTTTTAATGAGTCAGCTCTTTGAATCAGGTGGCCAAAGTACTGGAGCTTCGGCTTCAGCATCAGTCCTTCTAGTGAATATTTAGGACTGATCTCCTTTAGGATTGACTGGTTTGATCTCCTTGCAGTCCAATGGACTCTCAAGAGTCTTCTCCAACACCACAGTTCAAAGCTCTCCAGAAAACATAAAATTAAAATTTGAACCGACACATGAGGTTTCAAACAGTTATTGTTTGTTCAAAAAATGCTTTGACACTGAATTCATTCATTCATTCATTTAACAAATATGTAAATTCGGGGAATGTTCCAAGAGTCATTCTAAATTCCTGATAAGTCTCAGTGAGCCACATGCCAGAAAGAACATGGGTTCTGAAGTTGATTGGAATTAGTGTACCAATTCTTAGAGCATTTTAGTTCAACTAACAGAATACCAAACTTACACTGGCTCAAACTAACCTTTTTAATTTTTTGTCCAATCTCTAGAAGTCTGGAGGGGAGCAGCTGCTGCCTGTGGTTCAGAGGCTTGACCACGAGGGCTACCTCTCTGCAGAGCTCCTAGCTTTTATCCTCATCCCTCCACGGTGACCAGATGGCTGTGAGGGAAGGTGGCCATGAAGAAACGGGTTGGTGATAGCCACGCTGGGAGAGGCTTGTGATAAATGGTAAGTTCTATGTGGAGCATGCTGTCAGGGAACTTGGTGATGTCATGACACTCAGCACACGGGTCCTGTAGGCCAGCAGACATACAGAACTGGATTTGGGGACTGAAGTCAGAGTTGAGGAGGATGTCTGAGGAGGTAAGTATCCAAGAGGAGTCAAAGTCCAGAGGTCAGGGGAAGATTGTCTTCTTAGATCTGAGAGAGATAGCCCTTCTGTACCAGGGATCAGTCTGAAAGGGAGGAGAGTGTTGATAGGAAGTTGAAGGATGGCAGCCTCATTAAAGGGGCAGGTGAGGTCCTCTGGGAGGAGGACGGGGGCCATATTGAGTGGTTGGTTTGGAAACAGCCAGTGTGGCGATGTGTAAGGGCTGAAGAAAAATGACTCAGCTGGTAGCACAATAAAACTTGGAGTGATTCAGGTCTGCAGATTTCCAAAGTTTCCCCAGCAGTGGTTCAGGGCCTAAGAAAGGAAACATGGCCAGAGGAAACGGATGATACCAGGTTGGTGATGGCCATGGGATGAGGGAGTCAAGAGCATCCATGGTGACTGGGAAGAAGGGGCCGACTAGATTCCAAGCCAGGCAAGGAGACCGCTCATGGAGTCAACCCTCTACCAGGAAGCCCCTGTCTCAGGCTCCTTCTCCTCCTGGTCCCACTTGGGTCCAGGAACTTTGGGATCCCTCTTCCTACAAGACCAGCCGCAAGGCACCAGGGGCAGGTGAGTTTTCCAAGAGAAAGCAGAGAAGGGACAACTAGAATCAAACCATGAGGAAGGTAGCCAGTTTCCAGCAAACTCTAGTGTAGCAGAACTTTATCTCCAGGACCCAGATCACTTCTGAGGGGTTAACTCTAAATTCGGCTGAACTGACATACTTTCTGTTATTTTCATACTTTATTTCTTATCCTCATCTTTTTAATAGTGGGGCTCTCCAAACCTCCTTCCCTGTGAAGGGTTTTAACTTAAAGAAGGACATGCTGATATAGCCTTTAAAGAGACTCCTTCACCCAAACTCTAACCAGTGGAGGCACCGACGCAGAATCAGCCAGCCGCTTGTCACAGGACGGTCCTCTCTACTTCTGCGGCCCCGCACAATCATCCCTGGTTTGGGGGGATGTTGCTCAAACATCTGCAGCACCAAGGAAGGTAAACTGGGAGTGACTGAAGGATCCATTGTGGGTAGAGATCCAAGTCTAAGGAAAGTAGAAGGATGTGACTGGAGAGCACCAAGAATGCCAAATGGAAATCTTTCAAGGGGAAGAAAGGGTACCGTGACGGCTGCTCAACCAGTGAAGTCAAATGACAGCTCTTTCGTCTGTCCACATCTTCACCTCAGAACTGGAGCCTTCTCTTTAGCAAAGAAAGGTGGCTTCCCTAGTCTCACAGAATTCTAGGTTCTTCGTGTTGGAAGCTCATCGACTGGTCATCTAGGCCAGGCTGCCACCAAAGCAGCTGGCACTTCTGAAATTGCCTTGGCGGTGGGTTGTTTAGCATCTCTTCAAACATGCCTGGGGCGGGGGGACTGTTACTTGTTAGTGAAACAGTCCATTACTTTCTGGAAACTTGATTCTGAGACAACTGTCCTGACGTGGGATTGCTATTTGCTTCTGCGTACCTTTCCTTCATTTGTCCCCGTTTCATCCTGTGGTGCCTCATGAAGTAGATATGTTCCCTTCCCCAAATGCGGTCCTTCCAGTGTTTCGGTGCTCCTCTCAGGTTCCCACTAGCTTTCTTTTCTGAGACCCAATATCCCCAGTCCTTGACTTCCCTTTCACGGGCATGGCTTTGGGATGCCTCACCATGCCGGTCTTCATCTCTCAGCTGGTCACGTAAGAATGACGCACCCAGACCCGAACACTGCCTTTAGGATGCAGGCTGGCTGGGATGAAGAGCAGCGCAACCATCTCTTCTCTCAGCTGGACACTCATGGTACAACCACTCTAGCCTAAGAGTGCATTCACCTCTTTAGTCCGATGAGGCTATAACCCCATCTTCTGGGGTTTCGGTGAACTACCTCTTGGCTCTGCTTTCTGCCTGTGGTTTTGTAACCAAAACTATACATGAAACTTGTCCCGAATCCTCTAAATTCCACATTTCATTCTGATTCCTGGGGAATTTCTCTTTACCAACTGCCATGACTGCTGCTTCCACTCCCCCAACTGATACACTAGTTCAGTTTAGTTTAGCGTTATGTATAAAGTCATCGCTATGTGCCAGGAACTGTACTGGATGCTAAGGTGGGGGGAGAGGATACAAATGAAATTAGGTTATGATTTCTACACTGATACTACACATGAACACACCATTACAGTGTGATACAGGTGAACTGTAACATATAAGCACAGTGGTTATGGGGGCCCAGATGAGTGACTCTTGACCCAAGCTGGAATTTCAGGGAAGGGTTCCCACAAAAAGAAATATCTTGAACAAAGAATTAGAAGGTGCTGAGAAGATAGCAAGAAGATGAAAGGACAGAAAGAGTGAGGTCAAAAAGAAAGCAAGCATGATGGCATATATGAGGAGTTATAGGGTCTTTGGAACTACTAGAGCATCAAGGACCAGACAAGGAAGGTGAGGTCACCAAAAATCTCACTCTCTACCTTGGACTTGACTCAGCAGACACTGGGGAGCTCTTGAAATGTTTCAAGAAGATGGGAGAGAAATAAAATTTGCTTTAATCACTTTGGTCTCAATATAAAAAATGGATTTTAAGAAGGTTAACCTGGAGCCAGGCAAGCGGTTGGGAATATTTAGGAGTTTAATGTAATAACTTATGCAAGAGATGCTGAGGACCCTAATAAAGACAGTGGTGGTAGGATGGGACAAAAATTCAGATAAACTCCCTGAAGCCTGGATTAAATGGCTAGGAGGATGGTGATACAAGCAGCTGAGAGAGTAGGGGAGCTATTTGGGGAACCATGAGTTCAAGTTTGGACATGCGGAACCTGAATTGCTTACTGAGCATGCAATGCTAATGTCCAATAAGTTATTGGATTTATGTATCTGAATGTCACGGGAGAGACCAGACTAGGAGAGGAGGGGCTTTAGTTCCTCAATGGAAGTTAAAATCATGAGAATAATTGAGTCAGGACAAGGAGAGTCTGTAAAGAAATAGCCACGGAGCTAGCACACAGCTATGAGGTGCCAATATTTCAGGTAGATTTTACAAGTGAGTTCAGTGTGTTTCCTTTGATTCTGTGGCCAACATTTAAAATCAGGAAATTTCACCAGAAAATGAAAATTTTCAGATTCTCTTCAAGTCAGGAGCTCTGTACCCACTGGACTTGCATTTCCACACCGTGGTATTCCACAGCTGTGACAGGAAGCGTCCCCTTTTAAATAGGATACACATTCTCCCATTGTTGACAGCCCTGGCTTCTCCCCACTGTCTTTCTAACACCGAGGCTAATGTCAGGCCTCATTAATTATTACTATGGTGCTGCTGCTTCATATACTTGCTTCATTTATTTATATTACTTCCCTGGCCCTGGTAGATGCTTGAGTTTTTAATTCTCAGCTTAAAAGGTGAGTAAAGAAAGAGGATCCCACTAGAGGGATCAAGAAGCACAGTCAGAGAAATGGCAAAGAACCAGGAGAGGAACACCGTAGATGCCAAGAAATTTCAAGAATGGAAAGTTCAATAGCATTAAGTACTACAGAAAGATCTGATAAGATAAGGATTAAAAGTGACTACTGGTGTTGTCAATATGAAGACCCTTCAAAATCTTTGCCAGAGGAAAGATCTTGGCCAGCCTCATTTTCGACAGAGGGATGGGTGATGGAAGTGAGATCTCAGGGTTGTGAGGACTGACTGAGAGGTGAGCAAATGGAAAAACAAGTAAATTTTCCTCCTTCCAGAAACTTGACTAGAAAGGGAAAGTTGACTAGAAAGATCTGGACAGCAAATGGAAAAACAAATAAATTTTCTTCTTTCCAGAAACTTGACTAGAAAGATCTGGGCAGCAGCCAGGGCACTGGAATGTGGAAAGGGTCAAAAGAGACGGTTTCTTTCCACAGGGGAGTCTTTGAGCATATTCATGGATTGTATGCAGAGAGCCAGTAGAGAGGAGAACAATCGGTAATGAGAGATGATGGGGCTTCCCTGCTAGCTCAGACGGTAAATGCAGGAGACCTGGGTTGGATCCCTGGGTCAGGAAGATCCCCTGGAGAAGAGAAGGGCAGCCCTCTCCGGTATTCTTGCCTGGAGAATTCCATGAACAGAGGACTCTGGTGGGCTACAGTCCATGGTGTTGCAAAGAGTCAGACAAGACTGAGCGACAAACACATGAGAGAGATGATAATGCATAGAAGAAGATGCCAGAAACGAGAAGTAGGTCAAGAATGCAGGTGGAAGGGCTGGCTTTGAACTAAAAGAAGGAACTCGTTATCCCTATGAGTGGTGGGAAGGAGAAAATTAGGACAAAAGGGAAGTTTGTAAGGTCAAATTATGTCCAGTCACTTTCTTGATAAAGTAGAGAGAGTGCCCTTTGCTGAATCTGAGAACTATGGGTTGGAGGTGAAGATCTCAAGGAGGATGGCGGTCAGAGTTCCTGGGTGGCAAGGGGAGCAGGGGCTTGCTGAGAATCACCACAGGGCTGTTGAATGATCCCAAGGACCCAGCTGAGGCTAAAGGTCAGTAATTCCCAGGGACACCGGTGTTGTGAGTGAGTGAGTGATTTTTCTCTAACCCCTGAGAGACATGCTCAGAAATGCAGCGACTATTTACTATAGCACATGGTAATATTATCTTTAGGGGTGGCAAATACTATGGCTAAAAATACAGTCCGAGTGAAAAATGCAAGGATCGCCATCATCTTCAAAGCAGCAAATGTTCAGGAAACCTCAACTGAACTCTTGGTGTCATCTTTCACACATTCCCCAAGTTTAAGTGTAACGGGAGCAAAGTAACTCTTGGCTCAATAAGGCTCTTCCTACAATTGTTTCTTCCAATTTTCAGCTCACTGGAGGGGTTGCCACAGCATCCCCTTTGGGCTTCCCAGGGGGCGCTAGTGGTAAAGAACCCGTCTGCAATGCAGGAGACATAAGAGACACAGGTTCGATCCCCGGGTGGGGAAGATCCCCTGGAGGAGGAAATGGCAACCCACTCCTGTATTCTTGCCTGGAGAATCCCATGGACAGTGGACCCTGGTGGGCTACAGTCCACAGGGCTGCAAAGAGTCGGAGCCGGCTGAAGTGAATTAGCACATGACAGGGTTCACTCTCATGCAGGAAAAGTTGATTATATTTCAGGAAGTCTGAGACATGAGACAGAAACCGAGTCCAGAGCCTAGGAAGGGGAGGGTTAAACTTAAACTGAGAAGATGGGAGCAAGAAAAGAGCCAGAGAGAAGGCAGGAACAATTCAGGGACAAGGAGCAGGAGTCAAGGATAGAGGGAACAAGAGAAAGGAGAGGGTAAGGGAGAAGCATGAAAGGCCAGAGAAGAGGGAGAAGCACTAAAAAGAAGAGTGAGGAGTAAAGCAGGAAGGAAGAGGTTAGTTCCAACTCTGGAACCTAGAAGTCTGCCTGGGAGCCAGCCCCGTCCCTCCACCTGCCTTGGGAGTTGGGCCTGGGGCCCCACCCGTAAAACTCTTTTTGTTGGTATCACAAACACACACCCATTCCCACCCATGCCTTCCACCTTGCTGCTCAAAGTCTAGGCCTTTTTGTTTGAAAAGCTCTCTGCCAGGACCTCCCTGATGATCCAGTAGCTAAGATTCTAAGCTCTGAGTGCAGGGGGCCTGGGTTCAATCCCTGGCCAGGGAACTAGATTCAGCATGCCACAGCTAAAGAGCCTGCATATTGCAACTAAGACCCAGTGTAGCCAAATTAAACAAAATTTAAAAAAAAAACGTCTCTGTCAATTAAAGGGACAGTGGTGTCTCAGGGAAGCTACAAGGATATAACTGCAGAAATGTCTTATCTTTTTATTATTTTACCTCCATGTAAATGTAATAGGACATCACTAAATCTCAAATGCAGTCTATTTTGCTCATGGAAATTAAAACAAATTGGGATGTTTAAAACTTTGTTCAGCCATTGGCTGGTTGGGTGACCATGGGTCCTCCACTTAAACTCTGAGTCCTTGTACATTTTTTTTTAAGTCTGTAAATCCATTCATCTCATCATTCTACAAAAGGATCTTCTGAGTATGAAGATAGGAAGAACTCGTAACACCCTATTTTCAAGGAACTTACTAACTCGGAGGGGGCACCCATGTGTGGCCATCATTATTTTAGATTCTGTCACTAGGGTGTCTTTTAGTCAAGGAGAGTTCACTTCCTCTAAATATCCCTCAGGTGTTGCTCCAGTTCTTTTAATTGCTGTTTTGCTTTTTTTTTTTTTTTTTTAAATAATAGCTTTATTGAGACCCACACTATTTTTTATGTGGCACTCTAATCTACCCCGCCACCATCTTCCAATTGGATTGTCTTCTTAATCTCCTAGTTCTAGAAATTCTGGAGTCCCCCGCTGTGTCATAGATCTCAAAGACCACGCCCAGGTTTGGCGATTCACTAGGATTCACAGGACTCAGCAAATAATCAGATTCTGGGCTGTGACTGATGACCAACAGAGAATACAGGGCAATCAGCAAAGGGCAGAGGCACACAGGTTGAAGTCTGGAGGAAGCCTACAGAGGCTTTTCCAAGGCTTCTTCCAATGGAGTCACGTAGGATGTGATGAGTCCCGCTCACAATATATCGTGATATCACGTGTGACATGTCTACCAGGGAAGCCATTAAAGATTCAGTCCCAGGGTTTTTACTGGGGGATGGTCCCACAGACACCCTCTGCCCCGCTCACACCAAACTCTCAGACCTCCAGAGGGAAAGCAGCTGTTCAGACCGTTTATGCAAGTGAGCCCCACTTAATGCTCTGTGTTCTATCAATGCAGAGAACTTTCACCATTCAAGTTCCCAGAGGCCAGCAAGAGGTCTTTTCCAACACTGCAGCCTCAGGCTTACTAGTTCATTATTTTCTGCATACCAACATTATTAAGATATTTATTGGTTATAATAAATACACTATGCAATACTACCTCAGCGCACTTGTCACTAACTAACATGATAATATATTGCACATGCTATTCAGTTGTCTGCTTGTTATTGTCTTCCTCTCCTGCTAGAATGTAAGCTTCCTCTCCTGCTAGAATGGGGTAAGGGCTCTGCCACATTCATTGCAGGATCTTTCACACCTTGAACAGGGCCTCGCCCGTCATCAGTTCAGTTCAGTTCAGTTCAGTCGCTCAGTCGTGTCCGACTCTTTGCGACCCCATGAATCGCAGCATGCCAGGCCTCCCTGTCCATCACAAATACTGGCTGAAGGGATGAGATCAACAGTTTAGCCTGGGCCAGATTCAGGTGTGAGCTTCTTGGGAACATTTGGGGGTCAAACTCCTTCCTGGGTGATCATGACCATGAGGGCAGTTTCATCACAGAGATCACCGCTCTGATGGGCATCTAGAGTCAGAGTCTCTTCCATGGAAGCAACCTAAATGTCCACTGACAGAGGGATGGATAAAGAAGATGTGGTATATCTGCACAGTGGAATATTATTCAGCCATAAAAAAAGAATGAAATAGTGCCATCTGCAGCAACATGGATGGACCTGGAGATTATCATACAAAGCAAAGTCAGACAGAGAAAGACAAATATCACGTGATCTCATTTATATGTGGAATCTAAAAAAATGATATAAATGAACTTAATCGCAAAATAGAAACAGACTCAGACATAGAAGCAAACTTATGGTTACCAGTGGGAAAAGGTGAGGGGGAGGAATAAATTGGGAGTTTGGGATTGATATATACACATATTTACACATATATACACATATATACACTATATTTAAAATAGATAACTGGTGGCTCAGTGGTAAAGAATTCACCTGCCAATGCAGGAGAGATGGGTTCGATCCCTGATCTGGAACGATCCCACAGGCTGTGGGGCAACTAAGCCCATGTGCCACAACTACTGAGGCTGTGCTCCAGAGCCCGGGAGCTGCAATTACTACAGCCTGTGTGCCCAAGAGCCCGGCCTCTGCACCAAGAGAAGCCACCGCAATGAACCACTCTGCTGGACTCCTGAGGCTAGCGCAGCAATATAAATCAACTATAGTCCAATTAAAATAAAACAAACCTAAAAGAAATGAAAGAAAGAAAGGTCAAATAGACTGTCAACACACAAACAAACCAAGGCAGAATCCCCGGGATCTCACCTGCAGCTGAGTCAAGAGCAAAATGCAAGAAGCTTCTGCATCTCCTTATGTCTCTCCCTCTCTTACTAGAGATAAACAGTGCTGTTGAGATTTTCTTGTGTGCCTCTCCACTCCCAGAAACATCTCTAATGTCCAGATAAAGTAGCTCCTGGGGGTAGGAAAAACTACATTCTTTTCAAAAAACAGCAATCTTCTCAGCCTTGGAGAAACCCTCCAGGACTCATGAATGGAAAAGGATCTCTGATCTGAAAATCACTTCTCACTTAATGTCTCCTCCTGCCACTGCTCCGGCAGTTGAATGGGGTCAGGCTTTCATCTTATGTAATATGATGGGACAATTCAGCTTCCAATGAGTGTAAGCAAATTTTCCTAAAGCTACACAGAACAGAGCTAAGTGGTTACATAAACACATACGGAGACTTAGAAATTTTAAAAAGAAGCTGAATACTCCGAGGGACATTTCACCCCCAGGGGAAATTAACAACCGGGTCAACGAGCAGAACTCTCCAGGTTCTATGTGCATCTCACAGTTTTATGACTGCACCACAGGAGGAGGCAGCGGCTTTAGTGCTCACTGCGAGAAGAAGGAAAGAAGCAACACCTTTTATCTCCGGAGGAAGAAAAAGGAATACAGCCAGAAACGACCACGGGGTGAAGGATTTGGGGTTACAACAACGCATCAGTTGGGAAAACTCACCCCCAAAACGACTGACGGAAAGAACTGAATGAAAGGACTAGTTATAGAAGTATGGGCAGGTTAAGGGAACTAACAGGGAGTGGTGAGGCACTCTGGGAAGAACAGTGGCAGGAAGCTTATGCTACTTTCAAGCCAGATGCGAGCAAAGGGCAGAAGCAGGGCATCACTGGAACCAGCAAGTTCTGTAGTCCTGGAAGAGGAGGCCCCACGAGGAGCTGCAGCTGGGTGCAGACAGGATCAGAACCATAAGAAAACTGGGGGCTTGGGGGTGGTGGATGGTAAGTATCCCAATCTCTCTTTCCTTCTACTTAATAATCTCCTGCCGATGCCCCCCACTGGCCAAAGCCAACAGGAAGCTGGGGGGTGAGGAAGTCTATGTGAGACAGGTCACAGAGTCCAGCTTCCTGGGGCGTGAGCGAGACAGGGAAGGGATGGGCGAGCTGCAGTGGGCACGTGGGGGAAAGTCAGCACCAGGGATCCCTACTGCGCTCACCGCCGCTCAGCGCAGCACCCTGGCCTGCCAGGGTCTCTTTCCTCTCTGCCTGGCTTCTTTGTTCTGCTAACTACCCTTAAAGAGAGGCGTGGCTCTGCCTGCACCCACACCTGAGCTACATCAGACATTCCCCATTTCTGTGTGCCTGGAAGTGACGCAAAAGGTGCACAGCAGCCTGAGTTCACCGAGAGCCAGTGAGGGCTGACATGTTTCATGTGTTAGGCGCGGCCCGGTGTCCTGTGCGCGGACAGTCCTACCGCCTGCTCGTGGAATGGTTTACCACGAAACCAACAAGGAGCTTCAGGGCCTCTCACTCGCACAAACATCTCTGAAGGTCCTTGTAGGGATCCTAGTAAATGTACACGGCTATATTTTTAGAAAGTCTGTAAGTATTAATAGAAGGCATCTCTGGTGGCTAGGTGGTAGAGAGTCTGCCATCAATGCAGGAGATGAAAGTTAGATCCTTGAATCGAGGAGATTCCCCAGAGAAAGAAATGGCAACCCACTCCAGCAGTCTTGCCTGGGAAGTCCCACGGACAGAGGAGCCTGGTGGGCTACAGTCCGTGGGGTCGCAGAGTCGGGCACAGCTTAGTGACTAAACAACAAACAGAAGATGTGTTCATATTAACTGATTAAAATGACTGACTCTTTGCACCCAGAATTCCCTACCACCATGCTTCCCTTCTTATCAGGGGACATTGAGTATCTGTGGGGATTTTGGTTCTGACCAATGAGAAGGTGAGTTGAGATTACATTTAATTTGGGTGCAGTGGAATCTTTTTAGGTGGTTTATAATCATCCCATGAAGGGATGGTTTCTAGGAAAGTTCCTGCTGTCCACTCTGCTGATGCATCATGAAAGAAAGCTCAGGGCCAGAGAGGAAAGTGACCTAGAGCACATGACGGTGGGTATACGGGTGCAGAGGAGAAAGAGAGCCAAAAACTAGTCTTTGGAAAATCCTCCCAGCCATCAGCTGTGATTTCTCATTGATGCCTAGACAAAATGGAAGTTCTCTCTTGGCAAGAATACATTGTACGATTCAGTATATACAAGTGTAACGGCACTGTACTTTTCCCTCCCATCTTTTAAGGGAATTGTGTGAATAACAGAATTCCTGTACCCATAAGGCAAAGCCAATATTACCACTGATTATATGCAAGTTATCATAAATTTCGTATCTTACTATGTATTTTGTAAATCACACAAGTAAAACTAGAGAAAAATTAGTTTGTAAATATATTCTAAAATAATGCTATAATAGCTAGTATTTACAGAGCCTATATGATATGACTAGAACAGTATTACATACTTGAAAGATAGTCCATTTAATCTTCACAAGAACATTTTGAGGTAGGTATACCTGTTATACCCTTCCTGGTTTTTATTTTCAAAAGCCAAAACTCATTGTTGAGGCCGAATTAGAGGTGAGACATGAATATTTTTCCAGGAAGCATGATTAAAGAAGGACTTTTCTAGAACAAAGGCCCAGGGACTGGAGTGCAGTGACTGGGCCCCAGGCTGCAGCCATGACGTGCCAAGGACCCGCAAGGTCAAAGTGTGGTATGGAAACAGCTATAAATTAAAACGTGATAACTTTAAAATGTCGTACTAAAAGTGGATAAACATACTTTGTGAATTCGATAAGTACATGGAATATTTTCATGTCTGTTCTCAAAGGTACTTTAAACACATAAAAATGCTCAGTGGTCATCATAAAAATGAATAAAGTATTGATTCATGCTAGGATATGACAAATCTTGAAAACAATATGCTAAGAGAAAGAAGCCAGACATAAAAGGTTACCTTATGATTCCATTTATCTAGGTATCATTGTATCATTATTTCTTTCTTTTTTTTTTATTTGAATGTATCATTATTTCATACAAGTCAACTTATATGAAACATCCATTAAGGCAAAATTCATCAAGACAGGTTAGCAGTTGCCAGGGCCAGTGTTTTGGGGGAATGGGGAGTGACTGCTAAGGTGATGAAAATATTCTGCAATTAGATTATAGTGCTGGTTGTACAATTCTGTGAATGTTCAGAAAAAACTCAATTGTATATTTTAAAGGAATGCATTTTATGTTATGTCAATTACATCTCAAAAAAAAAGAAGCCTGGCATGCTGCAGTCCATGGGGTCACAAAGAGTTGGACACAACCAAGGGACTGAACTGAACTGACTGAAAGCTGCCATTAAAAAAAAACCACTAAAAAAAAGAATACTCAGTGGTCACTAAGATCAAATGAAATCAGCCACCATTCCATGTACAATACTTATATTTCGCAAATACTACACACACACACACACACACATTAGCACACAGTACTAATCCTTGAAGATCCTAAGGGAACACTTGAGACAGTGAACAGTTCAGCGGAAATTAGCAGAACATCTAACAGGATGGAGGCCTGAAATTATGATTAAGTTGATTTATAAACATTTTTAAAAAGATTTTTTTTTTTACTTCTGAGTTTAAGGACTAAGATGTGTATCTGTCATCCAAGTTGAACTCTGAAAACTGCATCAAAGGAATTTTACAGCTTAGTTCACCTCCTTCAGTATCTGCGTTAACTGGCAAAAAGAACATTGGCTTTGAGACAAAAATAATTGGCTTCAATCCCACTTCTGCTATTTATTAACTAAGTGATCTCGGAAAATTTATTAAAAAAAACCTCCCTGAGCCTCAGTTTCTTCAACTGCAAAATGGGCATCATTGTGGGAGTTCATTAGTCAGTGCCTTTAACACTCTGGGCTTGTTGCTATATAATAGGCACTTAAAGATCGGTTCCCCTTTTAAAAGAAAATAAAATCTAAACACATTTTCTGGAGGAAAGTGTTGCAGAAGCACAAATTACATAGTTCTGTTCCAACACCACCTAGTTAATATGTTTTATGAAGAAACTCAACCGTAATTTTTAAAAAATTTTTTGACTCACACATTTTCCACTGCTTTCTAAAACTGGAAACTAAGGAGGTAACGTGTATCCATCTGTGCACCCACACCCTTCTGAATATGAAATTTACATAAAAGCCTTCTCAGTCTGTTTATCCAGGCCTCCTTGGCTCTGAGGCAGATATATCTGCTTCAATTAGAACCTAATCCTGCTCACCTCATACTAAAACCAGTGAGAAAGAAAAACAACAGTCCATTTAATTAAATTATGCTAAAGCCTGAATTCAACCCATCCGTGTATTAAGAAGGAAGATTTTGAATATTGATTACTATTCCTTGCATGAAACCCCCACTACCTGCTCCCGGTTCCCTCTCTAATAAAGAATGATGTTCCGCCTCTCCCCGCCCCCCACCTCCTGTTGCCCTCGACTCTGGCAGTTTCTATTTTATTTAAAAACAAATCAAATAGGTCCAGTTCTAGGCAAAATAGAATGATATTGTTTCCGCTTCTCCTTCTTTCAACCATTGTTTCTGGTTTCTGGAACTTTCTCGCTGTCCTTATCCCAACCATATGATACTGGGGGGTGGGGTCACTGTCCTCCTGGCGCCCACTGTGGCTTTTCATTCCTTTTTCATTCACCCTGGGCTACCAGGGCCTCTTTCCTCTCTGCCTGACCTCTCTCTCTGTTCTGCTAACTGCCCTTAAAGAGATGCTTGGCTCTGCCTGCACCCACATCCTGAGCTACACCAGGCATCTCCCACTTTTGTCTGCTTGGAAATTACACAAAGGGTTGTGCATAGAAGCCTGAGTTAACTGATGCCCTGCTTCTTATTGATCTGGGATGCTTTGAGGGCTCCTACAGAATCTGTACCCAAATCCAGCTCTGAATGGAGGTGCACAATAAACTGACTTCATGCAGTTCTATGTGAAAGAGTAAGGGCCTGCCCCTTGCAGGAATTAGCTAAGGAGCTAGAATTGGATAGACAGATTGGGATGATGGATTAGAGATCAGGGCAGTTACTTGCAAACCTGATTTACCATGAATCAACCAGGGAGCTTTGAAATAACATTGAAGTCCTAGCCTCATTTCACTTGATTTAATTGACCTGGTTGGGAATTGGAATTTTTTTTTAATCGTGGTAAAAAAATAAAAAAAGTACATGCAATTTCCATCACAATTAAAGTTTATAAATTTATTAGTGTTGCAAAAACGATAACTAGTTCTTTTTCATCTTGCAAATCTGAACTCTATCCCCACTAAACATCAGCTCCTCTTTTCCCCCTTTCTCCAGATGCTAGGAACTACCATACTACCTTCTGTCTCTATGAATTAGACTACTTTAGATATTTCATTTAAATGGAATCATGCAGTATTTGTCTTTTTGTGACTGGCATATTTCACTGAGTATGTCCTCAACTTTCATCCATGATGTAGCATGTGACAAGGCTGAGTAACACCCCTTTGTATGTTCATGCCACACCTTGTTTATCCACTTGCCTCTCGATGCATATTTAGGATGCTTCCACCTCTTAACTCCTCTGAATAATGCTGCTTATGAACATGGGTGTGCAAATATCTCTTCGAGACCCTGCTTTAGATTCTTTTGCATACATATCCCAAAGTAGGATTGCCAAATCATAGGACAGTTTTATTTTTAATTTTTGGAGAGACGTCCACACTGCTTTCCATGGTGGCTGCATCATGTTTACATCCCCATCAACAGTGTACAAGGCTTCTTATTTCTTCACATCCTTACCAACGTTTGCTACTTTGTGGGGTGTTTTTGGTTCATTTTGTAAGAGTCATCTTAATGCATGTGAGGAATGATGGTGATATCTCATTGTGATTTTGATATGAACTTCTCTGATGATAAGTGATATTGAGTATCTTTTCATATGCCTGTGGGCCATTTGTATATAATCTTTAGAGAAATATCTATTGAAGTACTTTAGCCAATTTTTAACCAGGTTATTTGATTTTCTGTTGTTTTCGGGTTGTAGGAGTTCATGATATATTCTGGATATCAATCCCTTATCACATATACAATTTGCAAATATTTTCTCACATTCCATAGGCTGTTTTTCACTCTACTGATTATGCTGCTTGATGCACAAAAGTTTTAAGCTGACATATTCCCATTTGTGTATTTTTGCTTTTGTTGCCTGTGCTTTTTATGTCATATCCAAGGAAGCATTGCCAAATCCAATGTCATTAAGGTTTCCCCCTATGTTTTCTTCTAGGAGTTTTATAGTTTTGGTTCTTACATTTAGGTCTTCATTCGATTTTTGCGTGTGGTAAGGGTCCAACTTCCAGGGTTTTTTGTGTTTCTTTTTTGCATATGGACATCCAATTTTCCAAAACCATTTGTTGAAGAGACTTTCCTTTGTTCATTGTACTTGTACTTTTGTTGAAGATCATTTGACATATCGGCAAGGGTTTATTGCTGGGCTCTTTATATGATTCCACTGGTCTATATGTCTGCCATTATGCAGATTTCACATCGTATCAGTTCAGTTCAGTTGCTCAGTTGTGTCCGACTCTTTGCGACCCCATGAACCGCAGCACGCCAGGCCTCCCTGTCCATCATGAACTTCTGGAGTTTACCCAAACCCATGTCCATTGAGTCGGTGATGCCATCCAACCATCTCATCCTCTGTCGTCCCCTTCTCCTCCTGCCCTCAATCTTTCCCAGCATCAGGGTCTTTTCAAATGAGTCAGCTCTTCACATCAGGTGGCCAAAGTATTGGAGCTTCAGCTTAAACATCAGTCCTTCCAATGAACACCCAGGACTGATCTCCTTTAGGATGGACTGGTTGGATCTCCTTACAGTCCAAGGGACTCTCAAGAGTCTTCTCCAACACCACAGTTCAAAAGCATCAGTTCTTCGGCACTCAGCTTTCTTTATAGTCCAACTCTCACATCCATACATGACCACTGGAGAAACCATAGCCTTGACTAGATGGACCTTTGTTGACAAAGTAATGTCTCTGCTTTTTAATATGCTCTCTAGGTTGGTCATAACTTTCCTTCCAAGGAGCAAGTGTCTTTTAACTTCATGGATGCAATCACCATCTGCAGTGATTTTGGAGCCCAGAAAAATAAAGTCAGCCACTGTTTCCACTGTTTCCCCATCTATTGCATGGATCACTGTAATTTTGTAATATGTTCTGAAATCAGAAACTGTGAGGCCTCCAACCTTGTTCTTCTTTTTCAAAATTGTTTTGGCTATCTGAGATCTCTTGAGATTTTATGCAAATTTTAGGATGAATTTTTTTTCTATTTTTGAAGAAAATATGCCACTTTGATTTTCATAGAAGTTACATGAAATCTGTAGATCATTTTGACTGGTGTGGACATCTTAATACTATCAAATCTTCCAATCCAGAAGCATGATGTCTTTCCATTTATTTTTACTTATATTTCCCCCAGTCACAGTAATTTCTCCAAAGATGAATTGATTGCCCCTTCAGAGCCAACGAGACACAAGGAGAATTTTCTTGAGATTTCTGAAACAAAAGGAAGTTTAAGTCTCATGTGCCTTGAACCTGAGAGACTGAAACTATTGTTACCATCAAGCCATGGAGCCCAAGATTGATGTCAACACAGTAAAAAGCAGGGACAAGGGATGGAGTGATTGATGTCCTCTGAGCCTTGAAGGCATCGCTGCTTCTGCTGTTTTCAGGTACATGAACCCAAACAATTCCCTTCCTCCTAAACCAGTTTTTGGTTGGCATTTCTGTTACTTGCAACCAAGATCCTCGCTGATTCAGAAAATAAGATGGCTAGTCAAAGAGTGGGTGACCAGGCAGCCACAATCCAGGCCTGCAGTTCTGGGCACGAGCTTTCAGCAACCAGAACAGCACTGCCTTTGAACAAAACTTGATCCTGTTTGAGTGTGTGAGTGTGTGTGAGTGTGTGTGAGCGTGTGTGTGTGCATGCAGTTGTGTCTCACTCTTTGCATCCCCATGGACTGTGGCCCACCAGGCTCCTCTCTTCCTGGAATTTTCCAGGCAAGCATATTGAAGCAGGTTGCCATCTCCTACTCGAGAGGATCTTTCTAATGCAGGGATCGAACCCGAGGTGCTTGCGACTCTTGCACTGGCAGGTGGATTCTTTACCGCCAGGCCGGCCACCCGGGAAGCCCTGATCCCTGGTTGAGGCCAGTCTGCGATTTAAAAATGTAACCTTGCCAACCCTGCCAACCTTCCAAGAGCCACCGAAGTTCCCAGACCCGTTACACCTGACGGATTCTTACCGATTACACTTCCCCTCCTCCCACTCTATTGTTTAGTCTCCCAGCACCAATCTATTCTACCCATCAACCCAGTTCACAGGGAAAGATTTAATTAATTCATTCACACTAAGGTTTACACGATTCATATGTTCCTATTTGTTAGAATATCTACATTTCAGAAGGGGACAGAATATCCCATTAACAAATAACATTCCTAGTGATGGAACGTTTTAACATGAGAGTAGTTACTTATGTGAAATTTAAAATTGCCTGGGTTCACTGTACCATCTTTGAAGCCTAATTCATTGCAGACAGATGAACTTGTCTATGCCTGTATTGCTCTATAATCACATAACTCAATGATACAGTACTTTCTTAATCATTATAGAATATAGTAATTCACGAAGGCTCATATTTCACTCTCCTCCTGTGCAGAAAAGTGCAGTGCCCTCAAAAACATCAAGGAAACAGCACCATCATCAATACTTATTGAACACTTACCACATATTCTGTATGCTAGGCATTATTCTAAAAACTTTTCATATGTCACCTGGTCTAATCCTCAATGGCACGCCATGAGGCAAGTATCTTATCAATCACATATTGCAGTTGAGGAAATTAAAGCAGAGAGACGTTAAGCAACTTGTTCAAGGTGGCACAGTTACAGTCTGGAGAAAACCACAGAGCAAAAGATTATTAGAGGCGCCAGGGTGGAGCTGGCCTCCAGGGCTCCTCTGAGGTTCCTCAGGATTCACAACCTGGAACCCAATGAAACTGTGAGCTGAAAAAATTATTTTAGAATCATAGAAATCGGGAGTGTCCAATGTTCTATTAAGAAAAACAAGAAAACTGAGATCTAGCCCGAATGTCAGAAATAAAACCAGACCACAAAGCTGGTCCTTCCCAGTCTGTGTTCTTTGCACTCATTCATCTACTCACTCATTCAATCTGCATAAACATTTCATAGAAAATGTTCATTCACGGCACATGGATACTGTTGGGGATGCCAAAATGAAAAATGCAAATATATAAGCAAAATGAATAAATAAGCTCTTTGTGCCCAAAGAAACAATGGTGTTGAGGGGAAAGTAGGAAATCATTACCGTAAAGTGTGATGCACTGATCAGTCAGGGAGAAGCCAGCTCCGCCTGGAGGTACCAGCAAAGCTTCAATGGGGAGAAAGAGCAGGACCTTCAACGGAGGCCAAGATGGGGAAGGGTCATCAGGAGAGGAGACGGCAGAGGCAGGAGACAGGGTGGGAGCCAGAGGAAGTGTTCGGGGAACCACAGGGGCCTTGCTGCTGAGAGTGAGGCTGGGAAGACGGGAAGACAGGGTGATGAGGATTCTTAACACCAGGCCAAGGATTAACTCTTTTGGAGGGCCATAGGTATCCTGGGGGCTCGGTGGCACAGAGGTAAAGAATCCACCTGCCAACTCTGGAGACGCAGGTTTGACCCATGGATTGGGAAGATCCCCTGAAGGAGAAATGGCAACCCACTCCGGTATTCTTGCCTGGAGAATCCCATGGACAGAAGAGCCTGGTGGGCGAAGATTCCCAGGAGGAGGAAATGGCAACCCACTCCAGTGTTCTTGCCTGGAGAATCCATGGACAGAGGAGCCTGGTGGGCTACAGTCCATGGGGTTGCAGAGAGTCGGACACGACTTAGTGAGTGAGCACACTCGCACAGGTGTTCTTGGTCACATTTGCAACTGGAAACAGACCAGAGATTTAAGTCTGGGATTAACATATACAACTACTATATATAAAAGAGGCAAACAACAAGGACCTACTATAAAGCACAGGGAACACAATATACAATATCTTGTAATACCCTATAATGGAAAAGAATCTGAAAAAGAAAAAAATACATATGTGTGTATATAACTGAATCACTTTCCGGTATACTTGACACTGACAGAACACTGTAAATAAACTATACTTCAATAAATAAATGCCAATCTGCGAGAAGGGGTCAGAGTTGGGTAGGTGTGCTGGGGGGATCTCAAGCATGGAAGTGACCTGGTTAGATTTGCTCTTGGCTGGGAGTCGGGTGGGGGCAGGGCGGGGATGCTTCGAGGAGCTGGGAAGAGCATGGGTGGGGTGCAGGGGTGTCAGGGTCAGAAGAGCGCTCAGGAGCTCTCGTAAGGACCACGGGACAGGAGGGGCGGGTAGCGGTGCCCCGAGGGTATTTACCAAGTAAACTCGCAGGCTTGGACTGAGCGCATGGGGTGTGGGGGACAAAAGGGAATAAAGTGAGGGGGGGAGCTTCCCTGGTGGCTCGGCGGTAAAGAACCCGCCTGCCGATGCAGGAGACGCGGCTCTGACCCCTGATCCTGGAAGATCCCGCGCGCCGAGAGACAGCTAAGCCCGTGGCCACACCCGCTGAGGCCCGTGCACGCAGCGCCCGTCTGCTCCGGGAGAAGCCAGGGGGCTGGAGTGGCCCTGCTCACCACAGCCAGAGGACAGCCCGCTCAGCAGTGAAGACCCAGCAGGACCAAATGCACAGACAAACAAGATGAAGAACGAAAGCAAGGCGAGCCTGCCTCCCTGGTTTCTGAACTGCAGGGTGGAGCAGACGGCCAGGCCTGGGGCTGCCTTTCTGCAGTCCTACACGCAGGGTGTGAACAGTCCACGCGGGCAGGCAGGCCTGGGAGGAGTAACAGCATCCCTTCTCCACCTGCTTTACTCCCAGGACACTCCCCAAGCAGAGCCACTGGCAGCGCCGTCTCCTTATTATGTCAGATGTTTCCGTGCGTCTGTGCGGAACTCAGCTAATTTTAAAAACACACAAAGGATTCTGCGACAAAGACATCTTACCAAATTGCTGAAGTTTCTAGAGAGAATGTTTGCCATCAACCACGCATTTCACAGGGCTGGGCGAAGTTTTAGGGACGGGGACAGTGATAGGCATGATGCTTCTTCCGGGAACCACATCACTGGGCGTTCTCCTGGGGCTGTGTCCCAGATTCACCCCCATTACAGCACAGTCTGAGGGACCAAAAACCACCAGTGCCGCGGTATGATGCACTAAGAGTGAGACAGATAAACCTTCTTTATTAACATTCTCCTATAATGCAGGTGTTTACCGTTCGTCTCTCAGTCGTTCTAACTCTTGGTGACCGCGTGGACTGCAGCCCACCAGGCTCCCCTGTCCATGGAATTTTCTAGGCAAGAATGTTGGAGGGGGTAGCCATTCCCTTCTCCAGGGGATCTTCCTGACCCAGGGGTCAAACCTGGGTCTCCTGCCGTAGCAGGCAGATGCTTTACCATCTGAGCCACCAGGGAAGACCCATAATTTGGCGGTATATTCACCTCCAAAGTTAAATATAAAAATATATTCTCTTTGGTATTCAATGCCCTGGAAATGCCAACAGAATTGTTTTTATATACACCAGCCTTCAATTGGAGAATTAGCTTTGGAAATTCTTCTCTCCTCTGTGACCTAGATAACATTACTTCTACAAATTAAAAGTAAGGCAAACGTCACAAGGATGTGAAGAGATGATTTTGATGGCACATGCAACTGCTGCTAAATAGGATCACACAGCACATACGCATACTACCTAAAAGTTGCTCAATTTTTTTAGAGGAAAAACCAAATCTGCTTTTTTTATGGAACTAAAATAAACCCTATTGCACGCACTAAATTGTGCATGTCCCTATAGGGGATTCACATAGGGAACTGCTGTCAAGAACCAAAATTAAATAAAATAGCCCCATTTAAGAACTACATCTTTCCAAAGTTATGTTTCAGGGAGAATTGTAACAAAAAGCATATTAGAATGGGAACTAAATATATTAGGGAAAGACCCTGATGCTGGGAAAGATTGAGGGCAGGAGAAGGGGACGACAGAGGATGAGATGGTTGGATGGCATCACCGACTCGATGAGCATGAGTTTGAGCAAACCCCGGGAGAGAGTGATGGACAGGGAAGCCTGGCGTCCATGGGGTCACAAAGAGTCGGACATGACGGAGCTACTGAACAAAGCATACTAGGACGCTGGGCAACAAAAACTTAAGTCTAAGTTTGTTAAAAATTTAAGTCTCATGTTTAACATTTTTAACTTGATGTAAGAATAGAAACTAACGTTAGCAAGTGCTAATTCTCGGCTCACTGGTTTTCTTCAAATGTGCTTATGATTTTAATTGTTTCCGGTGAGGAAACAGTTCAAGAAACTGTTCTTGAACAGTTCTCTGCAGTTCGAGAACTATAATATGAATAATTACTACTATAATAGAGAATAGATAACATGCATTGAGCATTTATTATGTGCCAAGCACTATTCTAAGGTCTTTATATCATTATTCTATTCATCTTTGCAATCCATTATTACCCCCCATTTAAGACATAGGATCATTCCTGATATCTAGTATTGGATACTACAGACTCAAGGATTGCTTAATCAAGGTATTGTTTGGTGGTGACAAAACATTCAATTGTTTCAAAAACATTTGCACAAGGAAGCCCTGTCCAAATCAGGTACATGGAGCTGCTTCATGGCTGAGAGCAAGTTTCCCAGGTTGGTTATAGCAATAAAGTAGAACTTAAGTGCTAGGTCCCAATCCTGGCATACAGAGTTCAAACTCAGAAACATTCCCCCTTTGCATCTTGGACCAGAGGTTGCCAGGGTGTCCAACATGGATGCAGAGAACTGCTGCTAGATCTTAAACTAGCAAGAGGGTGTGGACGTCTTGGGAAGTTGCGGTAGGCAGCTGTGGGTACCTGCCTGAACAGGGCACACACATCATCGAGACCCTGTCCAGAGTTATTAAAGGCTGAATTTGTTGCTGTCAAAACAATTAGACAGATCAAATAATCAAAGCAATCGTATATATGTTCCCATTAGAATGCTCATTTTATTAAATTATAAAGCCAGATGTAGAAGAATCTGCATGGTATATTATCATTTGTCTAGAAAGCAGGTGGTGGAGAGAGGATATATTTACAGCTATGCTAAGATGGTCAGTGAATAAAACAGGCAAGTTTTACAAGAAATTATCTCAGGGGAGAGAGCTGGGGAGACAGAAGTTCCGTGAAAGGAGAAGACTTAGTTTTCACTGCTTACAGTTTGATCATTTTTTAAATTATGTAATTCATGTGTGTACATTACTACTTCAGTTAGATAGATAATAGGTGGGTGGATGGATGGATGGTTACAGAAAAGGAAGGAAAGGAAAGGAAGGGAGGGAGATACAGAGGAAGGGAGGAAAGAAGGGAGGAGGGGAAGAGAAAGAAGATAAATTTAAAAGGGAACGGTTTAGAGGTGTTGGTTCACCACAGCACCGCACCGCAGAACAGAGTCTGGCCCTCAGCACTGCAGATGCATGAACTTGATTCTGCTAGGTCTCTGAGAATGGGTCTCTTCCCAGGGGTAGATTCCCACTAACTAAAGTCATAAACAACTGAAGAATAAATCAGGACACGGATTCCTTATTTAATGCATATACTAGAGTGTCCAAAGGGACTGGCCATTCACCTGCTGCGGACAGCACTTTCCTCTCTGCAGAGGAATCTATGATGAGTAAAGCCAGATTACACCGCCGCCACCCCCCTCCACCCCAGGTTGGGGAGCAGGCAGCTTGGGTCAGAGCAGTGGAGTTCAGTGAGTCTCATGTCTAAAGGACAAGCTTCCAGCATCATTTTGTTTCCATCTCTGTTGCTGGAATGTCCTTGCATCAGGAACCCAACATATCAGGTTTACAGGCTAAAACCTCCCTCTCCCAACTGAAGGCACATTTTAATCTCTCTGACATTTTCTTTTATATTTTCTCTGCTGATTCTTCAATCGACTCATTTTTCTCTTTAGGCATGCTAATACCATTTATTCTGCAAAGACTGTAGACAGGCTATTATTGTCAGATTTTGCTTGTTCTCTCCACTTCTGATTTGGAGAAGCACTTTGCCTTTAGGGTGCAAGTAACCTATACATGCACCCATTTATTCAGTCAACAGCATTTATTTTGGGTCCTCCCTGTGTCAGGAGATGTGTGCTATGCCCTGGAGACACAGTGAAGAATAAGAAAAGCTCCCTGACCTCAAGGGAACTCTCATTCTAGTGGGAGAAACAGACAGCAGTCAAGTTGACCAACAAACAAATCATATAAGACAATTTTAGGTGGTAATTGAAAAAAATAAAACAGAGCAATGGGACAGAGTAGCTGGTCAAGGATGATCTGGGAAGGACCCTCTGAGAAGGTAACGTTGGTTGCTGAGATTTGCATGGAAAGATGGGACCAGTTCTTGGAAGGTCTGGAGATAATCATTCCCAGCAAGGGAAGGTCAAGGGCAAAGTCCCTGGGACCCACACAAGCACTGTGCAAGAGAAAATGGACAGGTGCTGAGCCCAGGGAGAGAGTGATAAGAAGAGATGTTATGGGTTAGATGGGCCAGACCCCAGAGGAGCTTGTAGGTCACAGTAGAGTCTCCTGATTATATCACAAGTATGACGTGATGGTCACCAGAAAGCATCCTTCATGAATGTGATGGGATCCGATTTACATTGAAAAAGAATCAATGTGTTAGCTAAATTGAGAATGTATTGTACAAGGGAGAGAACTTAAGAGGTAATTGCAAGAGCCCAGGCCAGAGTCAATGATGATTAGGACGAGGGTGATCAAAATACACAGTCAGGATAGATGTCATTCGGAGGTGGAAAAGAAAGAAGGCACTGATAGAGCGAATGTTGCAGAGCAGAAGGTGATGGCATAAATCAAGAACAACTCTGGGTTTTGGCCTGAGCTGAGAGGAGACAGTGATGCCATTAAGAAATGGGAAACGATTGGGATTGGGGAGGGGTGAGGCGTTCTGTTTTGGTTTTGTTAAATGATTCTTCCAATCACTATCATCTGATGGCTCATTTCTCAGAGTTCTGGGGGGGAAGTGGCTCACATTCTTACTATTAGAATTCCTTGCTCCCTGTTTTTTCCTCCCACGATACAAGGAACCAGAAAATACAAGTAACTGGATTTCCCCCTTCCTTCTATGTCTATGAAAAATAAATACACAACACATTAACCCAAATCAATTTATTCAAAATAGAACTTGCAGATAAAGATGTGGTACATATATAGCATGGAATATTACTTAGCCATGAAAAGGAGCTAAACTCTGCCACTTGCAGAGACGGGGACCTATATGTGGACCTAGGGACTGTCATACAGAGTAAAGTGAGTTAGAAAGAGAAAAACAAATATCATATAACATTGCTACTGTGTGGATCTAGAAAAAATGGTACCAATGAATGTATCTGCAAAGCAGAAATAGAGATGTCAAGAACAAACGTATGGATACCAGGAGGGAAGGAGAGTGGGATGAATTGGGAGGGGACTGATATATATGTATACTGCTGTGTATAAAATAGATAAGTAATGAGAACCTACTGTATAGCACAGGGAACTCTACTCAGGGCTCTCTGGTGAACTAAATGGGAAAGAAACTTTTTAAAAGAGTGGATATATGTATATGTATAGCTGATTCACTTTGCTGTAGATCAGAAACTAGCACACCATCATAAAGCAACTATACTCCCATACAAATTTAAAAATAAATTAAAAAAATAGAACCCGCAGGGTGTCATAGGGTCAACACGGTTTCAGCCTAATCGTTTATACCATCTGCATTCTCTGCTCTGTCTGATGGGAGCTGATGGTCCAAGTGGTGGTGGTGATGGTCTTAGGACACTGCAGGGTATTATTGCATCTTCTGAATCATCACAGAAAGATGAACTTTTGTGCAGCATCAAGTTAGTGTTAGATAGACACAGTCTTACTCATTTATACTCTCAGCAGAATCTCAGAATGAACTAAAATGCTTCATGGAGATAGTTTACTCCAATAATTTTTCAAACAAGTAGAGGGTGACTCTCTCAAGAATTTCAGATGTGTAAGAGCTTCAAAAATGTCTCACCATTCCCTTGAGGGATATGTTCTCCCTTGGCTGCTTCCCCTAACCCATTGGAAACTACTGTCAGTGATGAAAACTCCCTCCAATGACAGTGGATTTTATCTGCTGCTTCAGTATAGGCAGAAAAAAAGGTTGAGAACTATGAGTCATGTCAGATTTACTCATGAGAGGTAGGAAAAATAAAAGCCAAAGAGGAAAGTTATTTGTCGTGGTCATTGGACAAGTCAAATGTGTCAAAGTCAAGGTGTCAAAACCCTTGATTGGACCCAGGTTTCCTGACTATGCCCTTTCTTCTAAAACACACTGAATGTTTATAGAACAAATTGAAAGTAATTCCTGAATTATAACTCCTTTAGAAGCAATGATTCTTGTTAAAGAAAATACAGAATTGATTAGTATATTCTATTTTTCTATTCTAAGAAAAAGGTTAATTCATGTTTAACTTTTTCTGGTTTTGTTTTTTTTTTGGCCATGCCACTCAGCATGCGGGCTCTCAGTACTCCAACCAGGCACTGAATTCATGCCCTCTGTATTGGAAGCACAGAGTCTTAAACCCTGGACTGCCAAGGAAGTTCCCATGTTTAATTTTTTACATAAGAAAATATATGGAAAACTGTATATTTGTGGCATTTCAAGATATTGTACTTTCCCCCCCTTCTGGGGAATATAATTTCAATATAATAGAATTCTCCCTTTTTAGGTGTACAGTTCTAGAAATTTTGACAAATGTTTTCAGGGAGGTAGCCTCACCACAATCATCACCCAATTTTTCCTCCTGCCTTTTAATCGTCAATACCCTCCACCACTCTTGACAATCACTAATATAATTTATATCCCAATAGTTCTGTCTTTTCCAGATGTCATGTAAGTGAAATCGCACAGTTGAGTGTGACTTCTTTCACTTGGCAAAGAACATTTGAGAATTATCCATTCTGGGTGTGTGTGTGTGTCAGTAGTCTGTTCCCCTTTATTTCTGAGTGGTTGGAGAAGGAAATGGCAACCCACTCCAGTATTCTTGCCTGGAGAACCCCATGGACAGGGGAGCCTGGTGGGCTACAGTCCATGGGGTCACAAAGAGTCAGACATGACTGAGTGACTAACACACACATTTCTGAGTGGTGTTTTATTGTGTAGCTGTATTGCAGTTTGCTTATCCATTCACAGTTGGTGGACACTTTTTTCGCTCTGGGGGCAGTTACGAATTAAGCCACTACAAACATCTGAGCACAGGTTTCTATGTGGCCATATGCTTTCATTTCTCTTTGGCAAATGGGCTTCCCCAGTGGCTCAGCAGGTGCAACGCAGGAGACATGGGTTCGATCTCTGGGTTGGGAAGATCTCACGGAGAAGTAAATGGCATCCCACTCCCGGATTCTTGCTTGAAGGATCCCATGGACAGAGGAGCCTGGTGGGCTGCAGTCCACGGGTTCACAGAGTCGGACATGACTGTGCACGCATGTGTGTACCCCAGTTCCTGGATCACACAGAGAGTGTATGTCTAATTTTTTAAGGAACAGCTAAACTTTTTCCCAAAGTGGATGGGCCATTTTGCCTTCCCACTCACATGCATTAAAGCTCCATTTGCTCTGCCTCTTTACCAGGACTTGGTGTTGTCAGGTTTTTATAAAAAAATTTTTAGTCATTTTAATAAGTGGTTTGTGGTATCTCTCTGTGGTTTTATTTTGACTAAAGATGTGGAGCATCTTGTCAAGGGCTTATTTGCCACTCACATCTCTTCTTTGATGAAGTGCTTGTTAAAATATTTTGACATATTTCTTACCTTAGTATGTTGTCTTCTTATTGTTGAGTTCTGAAAGTTCTTTATATATTTTGTATACAAGTTCTTTATCAGATACATATTTTTCATATATTTTCTCCCGGTCTGGGGTTTACCTTTTCATTTTTGACAGTGTCATTCAAAGAGTAGTTATTTTATCATTTTTAAAATTTCATGGTTCATACTCTTATTCTTTAAGAAATCTTTACCTAACTTAAGGTTATAAGGATTTCTCCAAGAAACTTTGAGTCTTAGGCAACACATTTCTAATTCATTTTTAATAGGTTATAGTTCCCCTTTTAAAATATCTTTGTTAAAGTGCCCTTTTTCATAATGATAAAACATTTCTTGTGTCATTAATACAAAAAAGTCATTGGCTAGCCTAGTTTTCATTCCAACAGATGTGAAGGCATAGAGTGAAGCGTGGTTCACTTTCGTAAGGATCTGAGGTTCACTGACTTGTCACCTATTCTCTGCAGCGTCCGCAGCTTGGTGCCCAGGGTCTGACGTCATTTAAAGACACAGCATCATGTCTGGTGAGACCTGCTGGCGATTTTCAGCACACAAGTCAAAGAGCTCTGGCTCCTACATGCGGTAACCCCACAGGCTGCTCCCAGTGCAGCCTGGGCTTCCTCCCACTCGGCTCAGTTCAGCCGCTCAGTCGTGTCTGACTCTTTGTGACCCCATGGACGGCAGCATGCCAGGCTTCCCTGTCCATCACTGACTCCTGGAGCTTACTCAAACTCATGTCCATCATGTACGTGATGCCATGCAACCATCTTATCCACTGTCGTCCCCTTCTCCTCCCACCATCAATCTTTCACAGCATCAGGATCTTTTCAAATGAGTCAGTTCTTTGCATCAGGTGGCCAAAGTATTGGAGTTTCAGCTTCAGCATCAGTCCTTCCAATGAACACCCAAGACTGGTCTCCTTTAGGATGGACTGGTTGGATCTCCTTGCAGTCCAATGGACTCTCAAGAGTCTTCTCCAACACCACGGTTCAAAAGCATAAATTCTTTGGCATTCAGATGTCTTTATAGTCCAACTCTCACATCCTGGAAAAACCATTGCTTTCATTAGAGGGACCTTTGTTGGCAAAGTAATGTCTCTGCTTTTTAATATGCTGTCTAGGTTGGTCATAACTTTTCTTCCAAGGAGTAAGCATCTTTTCATTTCATGGCTGTAGTCACCATCTGCAGTGATTTTGGAGCCCCCCAAAATAAAGTCTGACACTGTTTCCACTGTCCTCCCATCTATTTGCCATGAAATGATGGGACCAGATGCCATGATCTTAGTTTTCTGAATGTTGAGCTTTAAGCCAACTTTTCCACTCTCCTCTTTCACTTTCATCAAGAGGCTCTTTAGTTCTTCTTCGCTTTCTGCCATAAGGGTGTTGTCATCTGCATATCTGAGGTTACTGATATTTCCCCCAGCAACCTGGATTCCAGCTTGTGCTTTATCTAGTCCAGCATTTCACATGATGTACTCTGCATATAAGTTGAATAAACAGGGTGACAATATACAGCATTGGCATACTCCTTTACTGATTTGGAACAAGTCTGTTGTTCAAAGTCCAGTTCTAACTGTTGCTTCTTGACCTGCATACAGATCTCTCAGAAGGCAGATCAGGTGGTCTGGCATTCCCATCTCTTGAAGAATTTTCCACAGTTTGTTGTGATCCACACAGTCAAAGGCTTTGCCATATCAATAAAGCAGAAGTAGATGTTTTTCTGGAACTCTCTTGCTTTTTTGATTATCCAGAGAATGTTGGCAATTTGATCTCTGGGTCTTCTGTCTTTTCTAAATCCAGCTTGAACATCTGGAAGTTCATGGTTCACGTATTGCTGAAGCCTGGCTTGGAGAAGTTTGAGCATTACTTTACTAATGTGTGAGATAAGTGCAATTGTGCAGTAGTTTGAGCATTCTCTGGCATTGCCTTTCTTTGGGATTGCAATGAAAACTGACCTTTTCCAGTTTGTGGCCACTGCTGAGTTTTCCAAATTTGCTGGCATCTTGAGTGCAGCACTTTCACAGCATCATCTTTCAGGATTTGAAATAGCTCAACTGGAATTCCATCACCTCCACTAGCTTTGTTCATACTGATGCTTCCTAAGGCCCACTTGACTTCACATTCCAGGATGTCTGGCTCTAGGTGAGTGATCACACCATCGTGATTATCTGGGTCATGAAGATCTTTTTTGTATAGTTCTTCTGTGTATTCTTGCCACCTCTTCTTAATCTCTTCTGCTTCTGTTAGGTCCATACCATTTCTATCCTTTATTGAGTTCATCTTTGCATGAAATGTTACATTGGTATCTCTATTCTTGAAGAGATCTCTAGTCTTTCCCATTCTGTTGTTTTCCTCTATTTCTTTGCATTGATCACTGAGGAAGGCTTTCCTATCTCTCCTTGCTTTGGAACTCTGCATTCAGATGGGTATATCTTTCCTTTTCTCCTTTGCCTTTCATTTCTCTTCTTTTTTTCAGCTATTTGTAAGACCTCTTCAGACAACCATTTTGCCTTTTTGTATTTCATTTTCTTGGGGATGATGCTGATCACTGCCTCCTGTACAATGTCATGAACCTCCACCCATAGTTCTCCAGGCACTTTGTCTATCAAATCGAACCCCTTGAATCTATTTGTCACTTCTACTGTATAATCATAAGGGATTTGATTTAGGTCATACCTGAATGGTCCAGTAGTTTTCCCTACTTTCTTCAATTTAAGTCTGAATTTGGCAATAAGGAGCTCATGCTCTGAGCCACAGTCAGCTCCCAGTCTTGTTTTTGCTGATTATATACAGCTTTTCCATCTTTGGCTGCAAAGAATATAGTCAGTCTGATTTCTGTATTGACCATCTGGTGACATCCATGTGTAGAGCTTCTTTTGTGTTGTTGGAAGAGTGTGTTTGCTATGACCAGTGTGTTCTCTTGGGAAAACTCTATTAGCCTTTGCCCTGCTTCATTCTGTACTCCAAGGCCAAATTTGCCTGTTGCTACAGGTATTTCTTGACTTCCTACTTTTGCATTCCAGTCCCCTATAATGAAAATGACATCTTTTGGGGGTGTTAGTTCTAGAAGGTCTTGTAGGTCTTCACAGAACCATTCAACTTCCGCTTCTTCAGCATTACTGTCAGGGCATAGACTTGGATTGCAGTGATATTGAATGGTTTGCCTTGTAAACGAACAGAGATCATTCTATCATTTTTGAGATTGCATCCAGTACTGCATTTTGGACTCTTTTGTTGACTATGATGGCTACCCCATTTCTTCTAAGGGATTCCTGCCCACAGTAGTATATATAATGGTCATCTGAGTTAAATTCACCCATTCCAGTCCATTTATTTCACTGATTCCTAGAATGTCTATGTTCACTCTTGCCATCTCCTGTTTGACCACTTCCAATTTGCCTTGATTCATGGACCTAACATTCCAGGTTCCTAGGAACATTGCTCTTTACAGCATCAGACCTTGCTTCTATCACCAGTCACGTCCACAACTAGGTGCTAATTTTGCTTTGGCTCCATCTCTTCATTCCTTTTGGAGTTGTTTCTCCACTGATCTCCAGTAGCATATTGGGCACCTACCGACCTGGGGAGTTCCTCTTTCAGTGTCCTATCCTTTTGCCTTTTCATACTGTTCATGGGGTTCTCAAGGCAAGGATACTGAAGTGGTTTGCTGTTCCCTTCTCTAGTGGACCATGTTTTATCAGAACTCTCCACCATGACCAAGAGTCTAAAAATAAGGCATTTGTAGCCTTCTAGGTTGCTTTGTTGACAACCTACCATGACTATTCTTTTTTTTTTTCAAATAAGGAGCATGCACAGATAAGTCAGAAAACTAATAAAGATCGTACATTCATTTCAATTTGAATTTCCTGGAAAGAGACTCTTAACCTAGAACATTTCCCTTGCTTTACAGGAGCTTAATGAAACTGTGTTGGCCACCAGGTCTGAAGCGATCAGTTTTAACACTTTAATGTCCTAGTAACTAGCTATGTTTTACCATCCAAGGGGACAGTACTGTTTTACAAAGGCAAACCAATATGCCCTCTGGCAAGATTTTCTCCTGGGTGGATAAAATATTTATCTTTCTAACTAAGCTGAGAAAAAGAGGGCTAGGGAGGTGTGGAGAGAATGGTTATGGTAGAAGGAAAGATATGTGAGAGATTAATTCAAGCTTGATCCACCTTAGGGTGGGCAGAAAGGATCAGAGCTGAGTAGGGCATATGTTGCTGCTTGCAGATTTGCTAGAGGACATTGCAGTCTGGGAAGGCAAAGAAGAGGAAAGGAAGCAGCATTCAGGATGAGGCGTAGAGGGAGACTGGGTTTGAGCTCAGTGAAGTCAAGTCCCAGATCACTATTCCTAACCGCACTTATTATTAACCATTGTTTAAATTGAAGTAGAGTTAATTTACAACGTTGTTTTAGTTTCAGGTGTAGAGCAAAGTGATTCAGTTTTACACACACACACATGCATATACACACATATATATGCTATATATTAGGTCTTAGTTGTTTATCTCTTTTATATATATAGTATGTATGTTTGGGCTTCCCTTGTAGCTCAGTCAGTAAAGAATCTGCCTGCAATGCAGGACACCAGGGTTTGATTCTTGGGTTGGGAAGATTTCCTGGAGAAGGAAATGGCAACCCAATGCAGTATATTTGCCTGGAGAATCCCATGGACAGAGAAGCCTGGCAGGCTACAGTCCATGGGTTCACAAAGAGTCGGACATGTCTTAGCAACTAAACCACCGCCAGAGTGTATAGGCTAATCCCAAACTCCTAATTTATCTCTCCCCTCTCCACCCTGCCCCCGCCCCATTCTATCCGCTTTGGTAACCATCAGTTTGCTTTCTATGTCTGTGAGTCCATTTCTGTTTTATAAATAAGTTCGTTTGCATCATTTCCTTTAGATTTCACACCTTAGTGATAGAATAAGGTATTTGTCTTTCTAGGTCTGACCTAAGTGCACTGTTATCTGGTGAGGCCCCTCCTGCAGGCCAGCAGCCTGCACATTGGCGGCCGTGGACCAAGGGCAGGTGGTCTGTCTGCGCCCCAGGACTTAGCTCGCCCCCCCCCCGCCCCCCCCACCGCTCTCTGCTCCTCTCTGTGAAGTCCATCCCAGGAGGGAGCAGCCCAGGATTCCCGGGGTTCCTCCAGGATGGGGGGGGGGGTGTGGGGGCCCTGGACACCTACGGGAACAGGGGCAGCAGGCACAGGAAGCACTGGCGCCTGGAGGGAGGGCCGGATGAGACCAGCCGAGCCAGGGTCCCCACGAGGTGGGGCAGATCGGGCGGCGCGGGCACACGCGCCCCGTCCTGGCACGCACACGGGCGCGCACGTCCCGCACGTGGCCGGCGCCTGGAGGGAGGGCCGGATGAGACCAGCCGAGCCAGGGTCCCCACGGGGTGCGGCAGAGCGGGCCGGCGCGGGCACACGCGCCCCGTCCTGGCACGCACACGGGCGCGCACGTCCCGCACGTGGCCGGCGCCTGGAGGGAGGGCCGGAGGAGACCAGCCGAGCCAGGGTCCCCACGAGGTGGGGCAGAGCGGGCCGGCGCGGGCACGGGCGCCCCGTCCTGGCACGCACACGTCCCGCACGTGGCCGGCGCCACACACGCTTCCTTGCTGCTCCACTTGGTTCAGCGAGCCCAGAAGCAGACAGTGGGAAGAGCTGCTGAAGTCCGCGCTTCCCAGGGAAGAGACAAACAGGTAAATGACCAAGAAAGCTCTGCCGGCAGAGACCTACGTTTGGCTTCTGGGAAGGAAAAGGATGGCAGCCGGCAGAGAGATGGGGCAGTCCGCAGAGCAGAAGAGGGCGGTCCAGGGCCTTCTCCGTGGGCGACGGCTTCCTGCTCTCTTTCTGCAGGCTGGCCTCCAACGCTCCGGCCTTACGCCTCTCAACACGCCTCTGAGTCTCCAGGAGACGGATTCTGATTGGTCCGGATGACTATTCTTAGTCACCACCAGGGAGAAGGGGTGGGTCACACAGACTTGGTACCTGTGGGTACTGAAGGGATTTTTCCAAAAAAGTGCTGGGGGCTAGGCAGCCAACCCAGAGGTCTGTGTGTTACAGGTAGGAGCATCTGCAGCTGCCATTTCACACCGTGGGCTCCTGCCGGGCTCATTGTCTGGTTGTCTTTTTTTTTTTTAATCTTTTTTTCCTCCAATTACTTTTATTAGTTGGAGGCTAATTACTTTACAATATTATAGTGGTTTTTGCCATACATTGACATGAATCAGCCATGGATTTACATGTGTTCCCCAAAACTAGTACAGCCACTATGGAGAACAGTGTGGGGATTCCTTAAACAACTGGAAATAGAACTGCCATATGACCCAGGAATCCCACTCCTGGGCATACAAACCGAGGAAACCAGATCTGAAAGAGACACGTGCACCCCAATGTTTATCGCAGCACTGTTTATAATAGGCAGGTTAATTGTCTTTTCATACGAAGTCCCGCCAACCCAGATTTCCCCAGGCAATTACATTTTTCAAACCTAAAGACATCTTGTTGCTTTGGTCCCATCCTCAGAACTGTTAAGACCATCTCAAGTCTCCATTTGGTCATCTATTCTTTTTAGCTCCCTCTGCCCATAGGCAGTGCTCAAATAAAGGTTTGATACGGCGTTAACATTCTGGATAAGAGACTAGTCTTTGTTTTGATGCAAGTCACTGAAAAAATTGCATGTCTAGGTACACACTGCTATGTTTAAAATAAATCACTGACAAAGACCTACTATGTAGCACAGGGAACTCTGTTCACTACTCCACAGGACCTTGAATAGGCCAAGAATGTGAAAAAGTATAGACACATCTATCTGTATCACTGAATCATTTTGCTGGACACCTGAAATGAACACAGCATTAATAACTACACTTCAATAAAGATAAATACATTAGAAAGAAAATGGTAAATACGTGGAAAACAAAAAGCACTCATTTCTAATAAGCAATGCTTATTTTTGCTTTTAAACAAAATAATGTATATAGTAACTTATTATGGAGTTTGTAACAAACGTAGAAATAAAATTTATAACAATAAACAAAAATAAATGTAGGATTAGTTTAAAGCTCTCTCTAGCTCACATAGCTCCAGAAGTCAACATTCCTTGTTTCGAGAGAATTGACAAGATATAAATCTACCTAATTGTACTACAATTCAGTTCTTCACCTTGAGACTATTTTAGGAGACTTTGTGATCTGTCTGACTGAAAATTAAGCTATTCTACTACCTGGAATATCTTAACTAGAGAAGGGATAGGAAATCTAATAATTACTCCATTGTGTCTGAAAAGAAATGAGTTAATATGTAGAATAAATGCTGAAACAGAGTAAGCCTCCCTGTGTATTACATTTTTGTTAATATTGCTACTATTATTTTGATGCAAATCATCAAGGAAATTGTCAGTATTTTAGGTGCCGCACACCCACACAAAGGAAAACATTTATACGATAATAATAGTTAGAAATGATAGGCTCAAACTACTCCAAAGCTTACCGTCTCAACACGCCTACCCTGGCTTATAGCACCAAGAAGAATTATCACTATTTCCCTGTGCTAGGAATCTGGTTCATATGTTCTTATTAAAGGAAGTATCACAGACTTTCTTCCTTCTGTAATAGCTTAGGCACCCTGCTGGGTTGAGATTTAAGTATCAACAAGCCTTGCAATGAGACACCAACAAGAAACCCAGAAAAATCGGGGGTATCACACATCTTGTCTGACACAGGCAACAACTTTCCGCCACTTCCGGCTCTCTGTTTTGTATAACAAGCCCAACTCTTGTACTTATATTGCATTAAATGTCCTCAGAGTCATCACCAACCCTGAACATCCCACACTGAACTCTCCCTCCCAGGCCAAATCCTCAGAGGCTTCATCTGTATTCCAAGGGAACTTTGTTTTCTTTTTCTTCCCTTCCCTCAACCCTTTTAATCCTCCAGTTCAAGCAATTAGCTTTACAAATATTAGCTGCAATCAAGGTCTAGCACATGTGGTAATTTTCCCCTAATAAATCAATCAATTCTTTCTGTGGAGTGCTTTTTTTCCCCCCCTTACTGTCATTAGAGAATGACAATACTACTTCAGGATTACCAGCAACTTGATTTAGTCAAGGAATGTCAATCACATTTGCCAGATTTTGCTTTAAAGATGAGAAAAATGGGATAGATTCACAAAGGCCTCTTGTCTTAGAATAGGAAGCTTGATAAACCCTTGTTGAAGCTCTCTTAGCGACGCCTTGGCATATAATGATCCATTTGGAAGAAAATCGAAATCACTATTACTAGTGATTACAAGTCAGACAAAACCTAGAAGCGCTCACTAACTAATCTAAAAATTAATAATTGGAATAATCATCCATCTACTGTTTCTTGGCAGGGTAATGTTCTATTATACCTAACAGGTTAGTGCAGCAAAGAAAAAGAGAAATAATCTAGCAAATGGACAAATTGTAATGCTATCACTTGTGAAAAAAAATGGCTTTTAGTTTCAAAGGGAATTAAAGGATCATGTGGTCCATGTTTATCACTGTGCTTGTCAGAGCTGGTGTTAGGGTTGGGGTGGGGGACTCTTAGGGAATAAGGAGTGAAGGGGGCCCAGTGACAAAGCTCCTGGATCCCCATCTCTCCCAGGATAAAAGCTCAATTTTTATCTCTTATTATACCCAAGAGTTTAGTTGAGGAAATGATTTCTCTGGTTAAAAATAATTTGAGAATTGCCTATATGTATAGCTGAGAACACTATGACTGACTAAAACAAATGCCAGAAAAATTAAAAAATTTTTAATTTAGTGATGGACCCGGAGCCAAACCCTAGAGCCCATCTTTCTCCCTGCACTGTTTCCTCAACCCACCGAATCTCGTTTCCTCTTACTCTCAGGGAGCAAATCAGGTGAGCACCCCTATGGCTTTGGGTTGGAGCCTTTTCTTTTTTTAAGAAAATGACCTTAAGGGTAACAACCAATGAAGCCAGATTAGTACAAGAAGAGACATAAACACTACTTTGGAAGTAACAGAACCGCCTGCAGTGGTACTTTTTTCTGGATACTGGTTCCAATCACACTGGGGAATTAGATCATCATCCAGACCCAGAAAGGGGTCACGGTGGGGAGGGTGGCAAGGCTTAGTTCCATTCCCTTATGCCACCAAGTGTATTGCTGTTAAGATTGAGAGAAGTAAAGATTTCAGTAGGATTCTTGATGAAAACTTGCTGACATTAATGACTCAAATTCTCAGAGAGGCTGCAAGGAAAATGGTGTCATCACTGTCATTCAAGACACTTAAGATGAAATTTCAAAAGAAGGCTGTCAGGCATAATGACTGCCAGGTTCTGTTATATCACTCTCAGAGGGTGGATCACACACACACCGTGCAGCCTGTGGGCGGCTGGTATTGGAGTCTGAAAGGGAGCTGCGCAGAGAGGAGGGCCGGTGGGCGTAGGGCCCGAGGGCGCCCTTCGGAGACATCCAGGGGCATCGCTGCAGGTGTTCACATGGTGACTTGGAGTAAAGCTATGATCTATGACCTGCTCTTTCGTCTCAGATACACCGGAACTTGGCCTCAGCAGGGCAATGTGACGAGATCATGCTCTGGTGCTGAACAGAATTCAGGAAAGTCTGAGCTATCAAGGCAGTGCCAGTTTAGTGATTTGCAACAGGACCCTTCCTCTCCAGTGACCAGATGGCCGTGCCTGCTGTGTTCCAGGGCTGAGACACCTGCAGAGCCCAGCCAGTCATCAGAAGGTGGCTGTGTAGAATGGGGTCCGAGCCCTGATTCCCAGCCCTGACTGCACAGTGCAATCACCTGGAGTGATTCAACGTGAATGCCTGCTTGGTTCTCAGTCGTGTCCAACTCTGCTACACTTTGGACTGTCAGGCTCCTCTGTCCATGGGATTTCCCAGGCAAGAACACTGGAGTAAGTTGCCATTTCCTCCTCCAGGGGACCTTCCCAAACCAGGGATCAAACCTGCATCTCTTACGTCTTCTGCATTGGCATACAGGTTCTTTACCTGCTGAACCATCAGAGAAGCCCGCTTCAACACGAAGCCCTACTCTAAAATCAAACACATCTGAATCTCAGGGATTAGGACCCAGACATTAGCAGTTTTTTAAAAAAAATCTCAAGTGATCCATTGAGCAGCTGGATGAGCAAAGAGATCATCCAGGACACTGTGAGGCTTTAGGTCTCGTTTCCACTCAAGGATCCACCATGAGTTCTATGTCATAGACCAGCAGATCATTTTTTAACACTGGGAACAGATACAGGTTTGCCAATTTTTTAACTTGTCAAGTTAAGACACTAAACATTCAACTACTATTATTTCATTAAGGAAAGGAAATCTTAACAAAAATTAGGAAGGGCACAAATTTAAGACTAAAAGTTGAGTTCACTATGTTATATTTATTTTTCTCATGCTTCTGTAGATCAGAGAAAACTACAGATTGATGCAAATTTAAGCACTGATGTGATCTGACTGCTGTCCATGCACAGAGTCAGGGCTTTTCTTTGTGGGAAGCTTTGAGTACATTTGACTAGTTTTGTTCATTAACTAACATTCTACACTGGCTACCCCTCTCTCGTCATGTCATTTCTGAGGAGGTATTAACTATAACGATTAAGTTATGGGTAGTTTCTGCCTCGAGGCTTGAAAATGTTGTTTCCTCCAATTATAGAATATGTTGATTTAATTAGCTTAGCTCTGCCTAGACACCTTACAGCTTCTGGGGTGGGCACAGCACATGTACCCCCTCATACTTGCCTACTGGGGGTGGTTCCGCAGCACCCCCTTGCTCTGCTAGTGGGCAATGATTGCAGTTGCTTTAAGTCCAGTGGGGAATTAATTGGGAAGCCAAAGAGCCGGTGATGAATGTTTATTCAGTTGTGTCACATTCCATGAAAAAGAGTTACGCTGCAAACCTAATTTTGAGCACCTCTTTGGAATCTTGTGTTTGCCCTGTCCTGTGACCATGGTTTATGTGCCCGCCTCCTTCCCTGAAAGGACACTGGTATTCTTGAATTGGTCCTATGCCTAGCTGTCGATCTTCAACAAGACAGCCTCTGGCAGTTACTAAAAATGGGTAGCTATGCTAAGTAGTCCGAAGTTCCCTCAAAGTTCTATTAACCTAGAGACTCATTATGCCTCTAGGTGTAGACTCTTCACTGATTAATTTCTTCTAAGCTACCATGCTTAAATGTGCATTGAGAGACTGTAAGCTAACATAAGCAGGCGTTTTGACCAAGTGGGGAAATTCCGCCTGCAGATGTCGGGGTTCCCCAAGCGCCTAAGACGTGTAACAGACGATGGGCCACTCTACCCTGTCACTTCAGCCCAGCCCAACTGAAGAGCTGCTCATCTCTTCCAGGACAAGGGCTGGATCTGAATCCAGCTCCACAACTCTCATGGGCAAGTTGTCTGCTGATTCTGAGCCTTGGTTTCTTTATCTATGATGTGGGCGTATCGTTGTCACTTTATGGGGTAATCATGAGAATTAGGTAAATTAGGTAAGACACTTGGCAAGCTATCAGACATACTACGTTCTAACTGAAAGTTCACTTTGTAAGTTAGAGCCTAGCACACTAATGTGGCGTAAATAGACATTCATTAAACACACACACACATAAAGGAGTACTGTATCTGTTTGCAGAAAGAGGAATCTCGCCGGAAATGCAGAGTTAAAAATCTGTCCCTGAATTCTGAACTTTAGTTTTCAGATCTCAACAATTTAACCAAACTCACTTTGTGACTTAATCTTGCTCATCCCTTTGCCTCTTGTCTCCCTGATCAGTTACCTCTGCTGGGATCTTTGCTTTTCAGTGATGAATTCCCAGTGCCTTCCATCTGACCACAATCTATTATTTCCACAACAATGCCTCTGTCTTCTTTCAGATTCTGATATTTCCAGAACTACTGTAGATCCAGAACTACACTCCCTTGTCATTATCCCAAAGCAGTCAACTTTTTAAAGGAAAACATTTAGAAATCCAGATATTTGTATCTGCATCTCTGTATTTCTATGTGCCAGGAAAAAAAAATTCTCCATCAACACACTAGTTCTAAATCATTGATCCAGGAGAAAAGGAGTTAGGAGTCCCAGTGGTCTGTCTATGGTGCTTAAGATCCAAGCAGAAACCAACTCAGTCCAATATTTTATCCTGCTACAAAGAACATTTTTCAAAATCAATTAAGTGCCAGTATATTTGTGTGTGTACATATATATATTTATATGTATATATACATATATATGTATAAAAATGTGTGTGTGTATGTATATTCTTCATACCTCTAATGAAACTTCTCTTCTCCTCACACCTAAAACAAAACCAAAGATAAATGAACTTCTCAAGTAGCTGATCATTTACCAAGGGAGCCAAACCTGTTTCTGAAAGTTTCAACTCACCCAATCAGACAGTAAGCAGAGAAAAGGGGAGGCATTTATCAGGTTACACAGAGGACTGCATCTGTTATCTTAGACCTCTGTTACCAGGGGATAGAAGAGCAGATACTTGCAGGCGCTTTGAAAGAGTTTTTTTCTCTAGGTTCTTAGTCCTAAGATTTCAAATTAGAAGCAGCAGAGAAAAGGAGGAAGAAAGCCAAGCAAGCACGATGAAGCCGCCTCCACCCTGGGATTCTGACATTTAACCTGGTGGGAGATGCCGTCCGTGGTGAAGTTGCCGCTCCAGTTGGGATCTGTGTGTTCGGCTTCTCTGATAAACACAGGCAAAGAGGCAGTCATTTCTCCTTGGTCACACAGGCCTGGGTTCGGAACCTCAGCCTCATAAGACCGTTTCGCATCATGCCAAGCCAACAGAAGAAGGTCATTTTCTGCACGGCTGGGGCGTTAAGCTTTGTGTGTGCCCTCGGAGTTGTCGCAGCCCTGGGGACACCTTTGTGGATCGAGGCCACCTTTCTCTGCAAAACTGGGGCTCAGCTCGTCAACGCCTCCGGGCAGGAGCTGGGCAAGTTCACGGGGGAGGTTCAGTACGGGCTCTTCCACGGAGAGGGCGTGAGGCAGTGTGGCCTGGGAAAGAGGCCTTTCCGGTTCTCATGTAAGTAACTGCTCCACTTGAATTATTTAATAGTGTAGGCACGCTCTTCCAAGTGTTGCAAGAAATTATTTTTAACAACCTTGCCCTGTTTATTGCAGGACTTGTTGAAGAGGTATGAACCGTCTGAAACGCATAGATCTCTTCTGAGCACCTTCTTCTTTCTAGTTTTTGTTATTTCATTCTTTCTATTTTTCTTATGACAACTTACAGTTAATGAGTTACCAGGGAATTGAACTTTTGGTAAAGATAAGCATTCTTAAATATTAATATTTATGTAAGGAATTATGGGCTCTTTTTTAAAAGAGGGGAGCTTGGAGAAATAGGAGAGTTGTCAGAGAGGATCTTTGTTTTGTTCTTTAAAAAAGAACCCATGTCATGTACATGTGTGGCTGAGTCCCTTCGCTGTTCAGCTAAAACTATCACAACATTGTTAATCGGCTATTTCCCAACACAAAATAAAAAGTTTAAAGGAAAAAAAAAAGAACCAGTGTCATAGACTCCTTAACCAACTCTAACTGTTTTTATTCCTTGCAAACATAACTTTGTTTCCTGTCTGTACCCCTATTTTCCATGTTAGGAACTTTACTGTTGATAAATATTCTTTCTTTTTTCCTTACCTAATTTGGATCACCTGACTATAGAAATTTAAAATAATGTTCCGTGCTACCTGAGAAAGAATGAGATGCCTATTTAGGATAGAAAATTTGCCGCTGACTGACCTTTGAATTACATAGAGCGTAAGAAACAGATTTTCCCATTGCGATATTTGTGAAATGGAAGTGTTACCCACAATATTTACTACCTGTGTGTCTTAAGAAGAGAATTTTTAAAAAATTACCATGTGAATAGGCAACTCATTAAATGAAAATTAATAAGAAGTCATTTGTTATATCTCTCCCAGCACACATTCAGAAATTATTATTATTTCAAAAGGGCTGGTTTGGAACAATCTTATGAAGACACAGCCAGTAAATTACTGCATAAATCAGTCTTCAGGAAAGGAGGTTACCAATTGAGGCATTTAAAATGAATTATTATTTTGCCTGGGTATTTTTTTTTTCTAGCATAGGTGGAAAGCTAAATTAATTGAATTTATTATTAACATATGCAGTGTCTAATTAAATTTCAGTGCAGGCCTATTTATATTTCCACAACATTCCTTACCACTTCCTAGCACCATTGGACACCAACTTTCAACTCACATAGGCTATTAAGTGACAGGAATTTGCACAGGGTTCCAGAAAGTCCCCAAGAATTAGTCTTCAGCTTTTTAAGAAATCATCATTGACTAGATTGGATGAAGTGGATCCCCACCCTTTTTATTGAATGGCTGTATTTCATTAAGGTAAGGGGGTTGTTAGAGTTGCTTAGCTTCCCATGGGGTGTGGGGTAAGAACAAAGCAGAATGTCACACAAATTGCAACTGCATTAAAAGACAAAAAAGGAAAAAAGATGAGTGAAATGATTTAACCATGAGTCACTGGCAAGCTAAAGTGTGAGTAAAGCGTCTCATAAATGAATTTAGACAAAAGCAGAGATCCTACAGGGGTTTTCTGGAGTCTCTGCATTTTCCACAGTGAAATGAAGATAAACTTAACTCATAGCACAGGATATGTTCCAAAACAATAATATGTTTCCTAAATACGCACTTGACAGTAAGCTCTATGCATATTTTGTCTCATTTAATCCTCCCAGGGCCACATTCCTCTGTAGTTCAGTGAAGCAGTTTTTCATGGCTGTGTCCTAGGCCGGCTCTATCTGTAATGAAATTGTTCTCACTGGGGGCCCCTTTGCTTTCTGTGAAGTTTCAGAGCTGGTGGGGTTTAAATAATAACCCCGCCTACCTCACACCATTGCTTTAGTCCCTGTGATTCTCTGATTGTTTTCCCCAGCCTAATGAAGAAAATTTTGCATTGGATGAATTTAGTTGGAGATTTATTCTGAATACATTGGACATTGTCAGTGTCCATATTCTAAATGAGTTTTTGTTTGGTTCTGCTATATAAGTTTCTGTGTATCATTTGTATGTGCAACAGATGTGTCACTTTTAAAACCCAGATATATAATATAACATGAGGATGAAGAATGAACCAGAAAAATAGTTAGGCAATGTTGTCATGTTTACTCCTATTAAATATTCCCTATTGACCACTCTGTCTCTTTTAATTATAACAAAAATCTCCCCTGTGAGCCTGTGCAATTATGCTGGGAAAGCTTCTGCCTCGTTTACTCTGGCTGAGTCTCACCCACTTATGGGTCAGCGGTTCATCTTCTCGAGATCCCTAGCATTCATACGGAGCACACAATCTCATTCATTATAATGAAGGACTGTTTTCCTTTCAAGGCAGCACAACTGGTCGGCTTAATTTTTCCTGAAATGTCACCTGTAAAATTTTAATGATGGTGTTTAAACCTTAAAAGTAGCCATCAAGACAAAAAGTATCAGCCTTGAGCTCAGGGTGTGTGGGTGGTTTTCTGTTTTGGTTTGAAACACTGCAGAACATTATCAAAATATGATCCTCAAGAATCATATGGCATTAATCATCTCTAGATGTGCTGATCTCTTCATTGCCAAGACAGTTCAATGAGCTGGGGAAAACATATGGGATAATTTTTTTTTTTTTAATCAGAAAAACAAAACTTAACCAATCACAGAATTTCATAGCTTGCAACTTGAGTCATACTTTTTAAAGCATCTTAATTTGGACCTTATGATTGAAAATCTGTAAAAAGCTTAACAGAGGTTTAGCTTACCTCATATTTTAGAGAAGCAGAGCTTCTTGACCAATTGAGGCATATGACCCAGATTGCAGAGGGAGCGTTGAAACCACTTCTGTGAGCAAGAAGGTGGCTTCTCAAACATATTTTGGGGTAGAACAGTTGGGATTCTGGATTTCTGTGACCATCACTGAGGGTTGGCACTCTATCCCTGCGGTCTCCTGCCGATCCCATCTGTTCCGGGTGATCTACCGGTCACCATTCTGTATGTCCTCCATCTTTCCTATCACTCTGCCTACCCATGGTGGGACTGCAAACGTCTTTGACGTTCCTCCTCCTGCTAACACTGCCTGCCTCTCCCCTCTTCCTTAGCGTACTGCCACGGGGAAGCAGGCCCAGTGGGGCTAGGAGGGACACCTACTGTGTGCAGGGAAGACTACCTGATGGGAGGGAGGTGGGTAGGATGCACTTGTACTGTTTCACTCAGCCTGCAGGGCCCCTCTGGCCTTTCAGCTTAGGTGCCCTATTGTGTAGCCTCACTCACCCATCAGAACAGTTCAGCCAACAGAGAGCTTGATTTCCTCCCATTGAGGAAAAAAGTGATTAGAAGAGAGTAATGTTCTATTTATCTTCACTAATGCGAAGAGGAGAGCCAACTTCTCACGGCCAAATAATTGCTTCCTCCTCTCTCCTTCCCAGACCCTGATGCTCGCTCTGTTATTTCTCATCACCTGGATTAAAAGTTCTTGCGAAGTGTATTTCTCTGCAAGGGGATCCTGAGCCCTAAGAAGGCAGGGGCTATTATGCATCCTGGTGCTCCCTCATACCAGGACCTAGTACAATGCATGTCACAAAGGGATGCTTCATCAGTGTTTGGTAAACTGACACTATCAAGAATACGCAATTTGGGATGGGGCAGCACTCTGCCACTCGCTGGAGATTAGACTTTAAGCAAATTATGTCACTTCATTGGTTTTCAGTTCTTGCATCTATCAAATGGGAGGTGAAACTAGGTGATTTCTAACATCTCTTTCGGTTCAAACACTCTGTGATCTGTGTAACAAGAGGCTGGCTGTGCCAGACAAGGTCCCTCCAGCTTTAAATTTGCATGACCCTCTAGTTTCAAATGCTTCCAGCTTCCACTGACAGGTGTTAGCCACCATCATTAGAAGTGGCGAGTTTTCTGTGCCTTTGCTCTCTCATGCTTAAAGCACCTGATGTTTGAAGTATTCTGAAATACTTACCGTTTATTAGGACCCAGACGAATTTCATTATCAAAGTCAGTGCTTCTTTTTTTTTCCTGTCATAACCTTTCACTTTTTGTGTAGAAAATTGCAGGTTAAAGAAGGAGAAAATGAAAAATGGGATGTTTTGGAATTCTAGGGAGAGGGGTTAGTGGGTTCCAAAGAGCAGGAGCAGCCATAAACCCTCAAAGAATTAAGAGAGAATTACTGAGAAAGCAAAAAATGGAGATCTAAAGGCAGGGAGAAGCTGTCCAACCTCCTTCTATTTTTTCTCTTCATTTTCCCTAGAAACTCCTCTTCCATCCTCACTGCAAAACTCCTCTTTCCTGAATCTGATTTTATTAACTGGTAATGTCAAGAAATGAAGAATGACTAGTATATTTAACATTCCAAGGATGTTCTTTACCCAAAGGCAGAACTTAAGCAGAAATCATCCTCAAATTAGTGAGAAATACAGAAAAGGTGATTTTGAGAGAAGGAACTTCTGGTTCTCCTTGGCTAGTCCAGGACAAGAACATTTATCTCTGCCTCTTTCCTAACAACTCCATCTAATATCCTTATTGGAAAAAATAATCCACAAAATCAGCCTTGTTTGACAATTACAGTCTTGCTTATATGTGTAAACAGGCTTCCCTGTTGGCTCAGTGGTAAAGAATCCACTGCCAATGCAGAAAACACAGGTTCAATCCCTGGGTCGGGAAGATCCTCTGGAGGAAGAAATGGTAACCTGCTCCAGTATTCTTGCCTGGAGAATCCCATTGACAGAGGAGCCTGGTGGGCTATAGTCCAAGGAGTCGCAAAATAGTCAGACCCGACTTAGTGACTGATCAACAGCAACAAAATATGTATAAACACACACACACCCCACCCCCGCCTTCCCTTTAAATCACCCTCCATGCTGACAGCGAGTAATGTCCCTGACCTGTGCTTTCTTGGGAGAGGAAGTCGAGGTGGATGGGCTGCTTCTGAAGCTGTGTGTGACAGGTTCTCAGGGGAACTTTGGGAACTTAACCCTGGTGTGTGAACTCCACCTGTTGGAAGATGTCTCCTAAATTGCTCTTATAACTTGCTGCTCTGCTTTCTCGTTTATTTTTTTTCATCCTTAGAAGAAAGCTTGTTTAAAAAACTGGAGTATAATTGCCTTACGACGTTGTTAGTTTATGCTGTGCAGCAAATTGAATCAGCTATAATTATACGTATATCCCCTCCCTCTAGAGCCTCCCTCCCACCCACCCCCATCCTGCTTTCTCTTCTAATCTCTGAGGGTGACTCATCTTCCCCAAGGACTTTGAGACAGTCCAGAAGAAAAAAACACTAGTTTCAGCTGCCCATTTACTAGGTGTCTCCCGGGTGCCAGGCATTTTGCATATATGATCTCCAGTCTTCAGACGGAGGCGTTATGGTCCTGCTTCTCTTGAACAGATAGAAGTGGAAGAAGTGGAAACTCAGGGAGGTCACAAAACTTTCCCAAAGCCACAGACCTACTGAGTAGCAGACCTAGGACTGAAATTCTCGATCTACTCATTTCTCTCCCACCTTCTGTCTCCATACATTACGCAAAGAGATGAGGAAAACGTGCAAGCAGGACTGAGTTTCACCACCTATTTAAAATACTATGTCGGGCCGCTGAGGACGTGGAGGGAACGGAAGCACCATGGACTGTTGGTGGGAATGTAAACTGGTAACCACTATGGAAAACTGAATGGAGGTTAAAAATAGAAAATTAAAAATAGAATGACCACACAACCTGGCAATTCCACACCTAGATATTTATCCAAAGAAAGCAAAAACACTAATTCAAATAGATATATGTAAGCCTATGTTCTTAAGTGACATCATTTAGGATAACCAAGATATAGAAACTGTGTCCATCAACAGGTGAATAGATAAAAAAAGATGTTTTACATATACAATGGGATATTAGTCATAAAAGGAATGAACTCTTGCCATTTGTGACAATGTGGATTGACCTGGAGGGTGTTATACTTAGTAAAATAAGTCACACAGAGAGAGACAAATACCACGTGTTTTCAATTATATGTGGGATCTGAAATAAAAAGTGAACAAATAAAACAGAAAAAGGCTCACAGATACAGAGAACAAACTAGTGGTTATTGGAGGGGAGATAGGTGGTGGAGGCAAAGTAGGTGAAGAGGGTTATGAGTTACCCATTAACAGTAAGATACAACATAGGAAATGTAGTCAATATTTTATAATAACTTTGCATGAAGTATAACCTATACAGAGATAAAACTACTATGCTATACATTTAAAACTAATATAATATTGTAAGCCAACTTTACTTCAGTTTATTTTAAAAGAAAAAAAAAACCTCACAGATGAAAAACTACTATGTTAGTACTTCACAAGACCTAGTTCTCATATAGTCAAGTGATGGTAGTTGGCCTTAAGATTTGAATTCATTCACTGACTCTTTATTTTACATTTCAGTGGCCCTGATATTTCAGTCCCAATTTTGACCTTTAGAAAATAAAATAGTTAAGCCGAGCCTGTTTAAGAATCTAGGTTGAGCAGGTCACATGCTTGTGGCTAATCTTTGGGTTATGTAATTATATTACCTTGATGTTGATAGTTAACACTGAAGGCAGAGATACCTGATTTTAACTGTGGTTAGCTCATTTAAAAATCTCTGCCGATGAAAACCTTTATGGTGAGATCTTCAAAGTTAGTTACTTGTGTGAGTACATGTTCTCAGTCGTGTCCGACTTTTTGTGACTCCATGGATTATAGCTCGCCAGGCTCCTCTATCCATGGCATTTTCCAGGCAAGAATACTGGAATGGGTTGACACTTCCTTCTCCAAGGGATCTTCCCGACCCAGGGGTCAAACCCATGCCACCTGGGAAGCCCTACTTAGCTACTTGCAGTACAATAATTATTTAACCGCAGCAGTGATGAAAATGGCAAGCTCCTTCCTGAGGTGACATGAACAGGCTTCAAAACAGAAGCAGGAATAAAAACAAAAAATGCAGGCACATTTGATTCACTACAAAAACTGGCATGAGGAGTCAATGGGATAGAATTAGAGTACAAATCAAGATCTCTTTTCTCAAAAGACGAAAAATAAAAGCTCATTTTAATCTCTGAACTGTATTAGGGATTTCATAAAGCTAAAAGCAGGTAGATTAAAAAAAAAAACTCACTTAAATGAAACAATGTCAGATTTGCCTTTCATCCAGTCATGTAGCTAAACAGCCAGAGTGGCTGTGGTATGATACCCTTTTATTACAGGTCTGATAGCACTGACTAATAGCTAGCGGTACCTGGCAGACTAATTTATGCAGGATTCGTATTTCGCTCCCTCTCAGCATGTTATAACTGTGGCAAAGCCATTCTTGGGAGTTATTACCCCAACATAATCATACCCTGTGGATTCGGAGTAGTTAAATAGGTTCCGTTATCGGAGACACATATGCACCAAAGCATCTGCCGTCCCTCAGCCGCTGTGGGTGATTCAGACTCACTGACGGGGCTGCTTCCCATAGGCTGGAGTCAGACAGGTAGAGTTCAGCCGAGAGAGATTCAGGCGAGGTACTGAGAAAACTGCATTTTAAGTGGTTCTATCATACCATCAAGTCTCTTCCTTTTAAGTGCTGGGGTCGTGGATTTCATACTCCCTGACCATGGAGCCATCAGAAGCCTGGCTCGATACCTGGGTGTGAGATCTGGGGTGACATTAAAGGAGATGAATGCATTGAGTTTATGTCAGGGAATGTCTTTTACTGGATTTTCATAATGACAGGCTGCAGACGGGCCGAGGGGAAAAGTCAGATAAAGAGCATTTCTGTAAGAAGAAAGAAATCTTCCCCCTTAGTCCCTTTCAAGAAAATGAATAGCTGAGCACCAAGGGGCCAAATACAACTTCTTTTTGAAACATCCCTTTCATGTGAAGGACAAGTCAAGAAGAAAAACAGGACCTCTGAAGCTACCACCACGGCTTTAATCTAGGAAGAAGAGGCGGCACCGTTGCTAACGTGATTGTCAGAGGCTGCCTTCGTTTTGAGAGCTTCACAGATGGCATCACCTGCAATTTACATCTGGCCAGATGAAGACAGATAGGGTCGATGAGACCCAAACCGTTAGATCAGTGGTCTGTAACCCTGCTGCGCTTTAGAATCACCCAGGGAGTCCTGAAAACTACCGATGCCAAGGCCCCATCCCCGAGCAGCTGGATCGGAATCCCTGGAGGCGGGGCCTGAGCACTGCGTGGCTTAGATGCTCCCGAAGTGAGTCTAATGTGTAGCCAAGGTTGAGAAGTACTGCGGCAGATGACAGCCAAGACTGGCGGAATCGGGTGAGGTGGAAGAGTCAGGAGCCCTCCGTGTTAGGGTGAGGTCACCAGAAGGAGGGCGAGCGAAGTCATGTATGGTATTATTCCCAAGCAGTTGGGAGGTTTTCTGGTCAAGTTCAAGCTGGAATGCTTGCCTTCCATTCCCTTAGCAGGCGTATTTCTAGGAAGGGTCTCACACTTCATCCACACCCATCTGGGCTCCAAGGAAACAACAGATCTGAACGGTGGGCTCACAGGAAGAAACTGAGCAAGCTTGGCTCCCAGCCTCAGTGGCTTCAAAGGCGTTCAGTCTTTCCAAATCTGCCCACCAGTTACAGGAGTCTGCTCTTCCCCTGGCCAGAGTCGGGTGCCAGGCCTGCCCGGGGGAAGGAAGACTTCCGCTGACAGGTGAGGGCAGGGGTTGGGGTGTGAGGCCAACCAATTCAATGGAACCGGGTGGACAATCTAAACCACCTTCTCCAGCACTTTATCAAGATAAAGCTAATATCTTGGCCTCCATCTCCCTGTCTCCTGAAGACTATCAGGGCCCCTCTTTAGAGGCGTGCCATCAGAGCGTGTGCAAGGAATTGCAAGGGAAATAGAAGCAAGGATGGGGACAGGAGATTGGGTGCGGAGGGGAGTGTGTGACAAGGAGCAAATAAATGATCACATTTGAAGTTCTTGGATTATGTACAGCAATAGTCACCTGTCAGGTCAGAGGAATAAAAACACAAACAAATCTCCTGAGCTGCAAGACAGATCGTCTGAATGCCATGTAATCTCTGGGCTTCTCTGGGAGGATATTAAGTCTTCATGTGCAGATATGGCTCCACCTACGGGCTGGATAACTCCCACCAGTCCCAGGGATCAATTCTCAGACTTGAAAACGCGGGTGTTCTCACACTGCACTGGGCTCTTGAATCTCCCACTCTTTTTCCAAAAAATATTTATTTATTGGCCACACTGGATCTCAGTTGTGGCATACAGGATCTTCAATCTTTGCTGTGGCATTCAGGATCTTTTTTTTTTTTTTTTTTTTTTTAGTTTCTACATGTGGGATCTATTTTCTTGACCAGGGATCGAACCCCGGGCCCCCTGCATTGGGAGAGCAGAGTCTTAGCTGCTGGACCATGAGGGAAGTCCCTTAAGTATCTCACTTTTGGTGAAAATACAACTCTTCTGCCATTTTCGTTATGTTAAAAAAATGCTTAAGTGATTTTGTAAAATTTATAGAACTTCCATATAAATGATCTCATTGTGTTGCTCAAAAGTTATGCAACTTATTTCTATTACTATCCACATTTACAGACAAGGAGCTGAAGCATCATGAGCGGTAAATGCCAAACCAGACTTAATCTCAAACTTGGGCTTCCCTAGTGCCTCAGATGGTAAAGAATCTGCCTGAAATGCAGGAAACCTGGGTTCAATCCCTGGGTTGGGAAGATCCCCTGCAGGAAGGCATGGCAACCCACTCCAATATTCTTGCCTGAAGAATTCCATGGCCAGAGAGAGGAGCCAGGCGGGCTATAGTCTGTGGGATCACAAAGAGTCAGACACGGCTGAGCAACAACACTTTCACTTTTCTGATTGCAAAAGCTACTCTTTCCCCAGCCTGTCATCTTTTGATTAATGTTTAACTATTTTTCTCTCTGCCCACCAGCTCCCCACTCTTCTTTCTTTGGTCATGTGTGATATTCTATCCACCTCATACCCTTGATTAGTGCCTAAACATAGGGTTAGACCATGTTTACTGAGTCCTGTTTTAAGAATTGCAGGATGAAAGATGTGACTGTTAGACTAGAATCACTAAGAGATAAACTGAGAACAAGGTTTCGGGATAAAATACAGCAGAAGAACCCAGGAGACAGAAATGAAATAAATTTTAAGGCAACTGAAATGAAAGCCATACATTTAGAGACATCAAATAAAACATGGATTAATGCAAGTAATAAAAGAACATACTTAGCAGTTAGTAAAAGCAAATAGCTTTTTAAAAAATCTTATTCTTATTACTTTCCAATGGTCTATTGAAAACAATGTCACTTCATATATAAAATACAAATTCTTTGTAAGTTAGTGTAAGTTAGAGTATGCATGCCCTCACCACCCCCTAAAAAGATCATCCTTGCTGATGTGCTCCAGAGCTCTTCTAGACCCTGAGGACACAAGGGGAAGGAGAGAGTACTTGTTCCTAAACACCTAAGAATCTAGCAGAAGTGTTTTTAAATAACTGACCACTTGTAAGAGCTGTATGTACAGTTTTCTCAGTCAAGACGGGTGAGGCTATGTTTTAATAATAAAGCCAACATATTATAGGTTTAAATCAACAAAAGACTTGGAATTCCACGATGGCCTAGGATTCTGGGTCTTCACTGCTGTGGACCAGGTTCAATTTCTGGTTGAGAGATCCTGCAAGCCATGCAGGGCAGCCAAAAAAAAAAAAATTAACAAAGACTGATTTCTTGCTCACAGTACATATTCATCAGAGATTAGCTGTAGTTCCATTCCAGGATTCAGTCACCATCTGTAATATTACCAGTTACTGTAACAAAGAGCTCTCACCCAGGCAACTAAATTCTCTGACCTGGAACTGATGCACACCAAGGATGTTACATGACGGGGCCCTCAAAGGAGCCAGAACATGAAATCCAGCCCAGAATGGGGAAGAGCCAGAACTATGGACAGTGTAATCGTGCCCATTATCATTATCGTCAACATGATCAGTTTTGTTTATAAAGTTCCAGGAAACAGAACTACTGTCTGTCAGGGCAAGGCACAGAGAGATTGGAGGAAAATAAGGATTAGAGTTAGATATCACTAGATGGCATTGAGCAAGCCATTCTGAGCAAATAAATGAAGAGCATGAACCAAGGCAGGAAGAGCCTACTGTGGTCAGAGCGCAGAGGATGTGTGAGAGGCAAGAGGAGGAGGAAGGGAAGGCTGGAGAGGAAGAAGAGAAGAGAAAGTGAGGGACCTCACTGGTTAACTTTATCTTGTAGGCATTGCAATACCATTTAAGGATGTTAAACAGGTTTGTGTCAGGACAGAAGACAGGTGAGAAGACTGAAAGAGAGGCAGGGAGGATAAGCAGAAGGTTTCTCCAAGATTTGGAGGTCCAAACCGAGCATTGTCAGAAGGATGGAAAGGGAGGCAAATATTCCCAAAATAATCAGAAGCAAATATCAACAGAACTTGGTGATAGAGGATGAACCCCAGACTTCCACTGGCTAGATGGTTGGGATCACTTGCCAAGATAAACACAGAAGGGGCCAGTTTAGAGTGGAGATGAAACGGCTTTTGGTCACGTTTAATGAGGTCACGGATGGGTTAGCAACAAGAGACGTCCATCAGTTATGCAGATGTGGAGGTCACGAGCAAGGCTGCGGCGAAGGCAGAGAGGTGGGATCCGGCAGACTGGAGGTGGTAGTTGGGGATACAACTGAAGAGGAGGCTTCTTGAGGGGGGAGTCAAATGAGAAGGCGAGAGATGTGTTCTAGAAAGCACTAATATTTCCAGGTAGAAGAGGAGGGACAGGCAAAGGGGAGCAGAGGAAATGGTCAGTGAACTGGGAGGGAGCCGGCTGAGGGGGAGCCACGGGAGCAGCCCTGTCCAACCAGGGAGCAGCGGTCCTGACCGCCGCAGAGGAGTCAGCGAGAGACAGTGAGAACAGTGCTTTGGACCTCATGCCGGGAGGTCACGGGGACCTTCGCTAAAGCCGGCTTGATGGAGGGGTCCTCCTGCAGGCAGGGGGAGGCAAGGGCCTTGTGGGAGCTGAGGAGGGAAGGAGAGGTGAGGACCCAGAGAAGACTGCGGGGGAGTCCTAAGGCCAGGCTGGGGTGTGTGTGTGTGTGTGTGTGTGTGTGTGTGTGTGCGTGCGCGCGCGCGCGCGTGTCTGTGCATGTGTGTGTGTAGGTGTCCACGCGTGTGTGTGTGTGTAGGTGTCCACGTGTGTGTGTGCGTGTGTGTGTGTGTAGGTGTCCACGCGTGTGTGTGTGTGTGTAGGTGTCCACGTGTGGGTGTGTGTGCATGTGTGTGTGTGTGTGCGCGCGCACGTGTGTGTGTAGGTGTCTACGCGCGCGTGTGTGTGTGTGCATGTGTGTGTGTGTAGGTGTCCACGTGTGTGTGTGCGTGTGTGTGTGTAGGTGTCCACGTGTGGGTGTGTGTGCATGTGTGTGTGTGTGTGTGTGCGCGCGCGCGTGTGTGTAGGTGTCCACGTGTGTGTGTGTGTGCATGTGTGTGTGTGTAGGTGTCCACGTGTGTGTGTGCGTGTGTGTGTGTAGGTGTCCACGTGTGGGTGTGTGTGCATGTGTGTGTGTGTGTGTGTGTGTAGGTGTCCACATGTGGGGGTATGTGCGCGCACGTGTGTGTGTAGGTGTCCACGCGCGTGCGTGTGTGTGTAGGTGTCCACGTGTGTGTGTGCGTGTGTGTGTGTAGGTGTCCACGTGTGGGTGTGTGTGCATGTGTGTGCGTGCGTGTGTGTGTGTAGGTGTCCACATGTGGGGGGGTGTGCGCGCACGTGTGTGTGTAGGTGTCCACGCGTGTGTGTGTGTGTGTGTGTGTGTGCATGTGTGTGTGTGTAGGTGTCCACGTGTGGGTGTGTGTGCGCACACGTGTGTGTGTGTGTAGGTGTCCATGTGTGTGTGTGTGTAGGTGTCCACGTGTGTGTGTGTGCATGTGTGTGTGTGTGTAGGTGTCCACGTGTGGGTGTGTGTGCATGTGTGTGTGTGTGCATGTGTGTCTGTAGGTGTCCACATGTGGGGGGGTGTGCGCGCACGTGTGTGTGTAGGTGTCCACGCGTGTGTGTGTGCGTGTGTGTGTGTGCATGTGTGTGTCTGTAGGTGTCCACATGTGGGGGTGTGTGCATGTGTGTGTGTGTGCATGTGTGTCTGTAGGTGTCCACATGTGGGGGGGTGTGCGCGCACGTGTGTGTGTAGGTGTCCACGTGTGTGTGTGTGTGTGTGTAGGTGTCCACATGTGGGTGTGTGTGCATGTGTGTGTGTGTGCATGTGTGTGTGTGTAGGTGTCCACGTGTGGGTGTGTGTGCGCACACGTGTGTGTGTGTGTAGGTGTCCACGCGTGTGTGTGTGCGTGTGTGTGTGTGCATGTGTGTGTCTGTAGGTGTCCACATGTGGGGGTGTGTGCGCGCACGTGTGTGTGTAGGTGTCCACGTGTGTGTGTGTGTGTGTGTAGGTGTCCACATGTGGGTGTGTGTGCATGTGTGTGTGTACATACGTACATATAGTGGGAGGGTATTGCCTGCAAGTCTAGGCCGAGGGGATACAGCGTAGGAGGCAAAGGCCGCAGACAGATGGGACAGGCAGATGATTAATAGATTCAGAAAGGCCAGTGAGGGGAAGGGCCTGAGAGCCCGGGAGCAGGCCTAGACGTGGAAAATCTTCAGATGGCCTCTGTTTCCGCTCTGAAACAGAAGAGTTCGGTTCGTGAGATATCTTTGAGCCTTTTGTAAGCCAGATGAGACTGAGGGAGCTGGAGTGGGGCGGGTGCTTAAGAGCTGGGGAATCTGGAATACCCAAAGAGGGGCAGAAGGGGGAAAGGCTGGGAAAGGCTTTGCAGAAATGGGGGACCACAGTTCAGAGGCTCAAGGAGAGGGGGCTCCAGAGACAAGACAGACAACTTGAGGAACAGAGCCTCCCATCGAAAGATGGCAGGACGGTAAACTTCCTCCAGAGAGCATCACTGTGCCTGTGTTTTCACGCCCAGCCATTAACGTAGGAGTGACTCGGCTGTTTCATGAGCGCAGACTGTAGTCACGAGGGTCCCACAGGCTTTCTGTGTGTGCTCAGCCATGCAGGTTCCCTTTCCCTCCTGTGACTTGTATGTGCAGGGATGCATGTGTTAGCTGCTCAGTCATGTCTGATTCCGTGCAACCCCACAGACTGTAGTCTGCCAGGCTTCTCTGTTCATCTAATTCTCTAGGTAAGAATGCTGGAGTGGTTGAAGCCATTCCCTTCCCCAGGGGACCTTCCCAACCCAGGGATCAAACTCTGGTCTCCCCGCATTACAGGCAGATTCTTTATCACCTGAGCTACCAGGGAAGCCCTCCTATGACCTGGACGTCTTCTATTCTATTAGGAGAGTCAACCAAAATCTAGTTTCTTCCAGCACTGTTTCTAACTTGATATCTTGTCTGAAATCTCTACTTTCCAGACTTTCCAAAGAGGAATTGAGCTTTGAACCAGGAGTTTAACATGAGTGTTACAGAATATAACTCATCATCTTTAGGTTCCCTTGTATCTACATATCTAGATGGCGTTCTCTTAGTAGTTTGGCCCAAGTCATTCTGTTCCTGGGAATGCCTCCAAAAAGGTTATTCCTGCATATCACCCACCCCTATAATGAGAAAGAAAAAGGTATATACTTGAAAACGTTCATGGGAAGCAGTAACCATAATGCTGAAATAATGGAAGTCAGCCTAATGGACAGCAGGGCATCAGTTTGATGGAAAATCCATGCAGTTTTCTCAATGGTCATTATAAAGACAATCTGTGTGACATGGGGAGTGCTTATATCCTGAATAAAAAGAACAGAATGTGACCTCAGAACTTCATTATGATTACAGTAATATATTTGAAAGGAACAAAAAACAAAGGGAAGGCTTGCTTTTTATGTTGATGGGATTGCAGGTGAAACTCACATCTTCCTTTTCATTTCAATGTCACAACATTTTTCAGGTATAAGTTCCCTCCATAAACAGCAGGAATGTCGGACAAACTAACAGAAACACAGAGAGAGCGAGTCCGTTTCCCCCGGTTCTCCCACCCTGGCAACAAAAAAGAGCTGTGTCATATTCACATTTGAGGTGGATTCTTTCACAGATTTCAAACTTTAAACCTCATTATTAAACAGCCGTCAGTTTCCATCTAACATGTGGACAATCTCGCAAGTATGTTGGATTAAAATTTTTCTTTTAATAAAGAGATTTCAAATTCCATTCCAGTTGCCAGCCAGGTCTTTCAACTTCTTTAAAAAAAAAAAAAAACCCACACTAGCTCCTCTCACCGCTTTGGCAACTATTCTATTTCCACATTGTCCCAGATTCTCTCCAAAAGCTCTTTCAACTCAGCTTCCATTACCACCAACCCCAGAAACAGCTTCTATTAAGGTCACCAGTAACTGCCTGACTCAAAGGACAAATTCTGGTTCTCAACCAGAAACTCCCAACACACTTAAAACTGCCAATCTGCTTCTTCATCTCCTTCGGCCCTGGGCTCTCTGGATGGACTGACCTCTCCCCTCCTCCCTTCCCTTCTCACAGATGCTGCACTAACGCCCTCCCATCAGAATCACTGGTTTCCACCAAGAAACCCCAGACCTGCTAACCAGGCTCTGCCCCTACATCCTCCTTGGAGCGAGACATATCCATCCAACACACGTGTGTTCAGCAGCTACATCGTGCATTCTCCACAGCAGCAGAAACCCCCTAAGGAGGTGAAAATTAGTTCTTCGGGGCAAGCAAAAACTCCTACTCCTTCAAAAAGTGTATATTATATGGTAGACAGTACACATACAAATATAATACAGAAACCAATACATAGTATATCCGTGGTATTAAAATTTCATGAGTGGAGGGCGATTAGGAGAAATGTCTAAAAAGACTCCTGGGGTGAGAAGCAATAGTGAAAAAAAATGAAAAAAAATGTTGGGAAATACTGTTCGGCCGCATCCTTAGGTGCCAGGAAGACAGCAGTGGATAAAACAGACCCAGGCACGTGTCCTCATGTTATGGGGAAAACATACAAAGAAGTAAAAATACGCAGACGGTGCTCACCGCCGTGGAGAAAAATAAAAGAAAGGAAAGGCGTTGGCAGTTCGGGGGGTGGGAAGCTGGGCAGGGGGCTGCGACTTTAAGATTCTCGTTGATGTATGGCAGGAACCAACACAATATAGGGCAGTTATTCTTCAATTAAACATAAATGAGGTTTTAAAAGAGAAGGTCTCCCTGAGAAAGTGGCATCTAAGTGAAGACCTGGAGCTGAAGGGACAGGCTGTGAGGGTATGGAGGGGATATACAGGCAGAAGGGACAGGACAAGCCAAGGCCCGGGGGTGCGAGTGTTTGGGGCACGTCCGAAGCACAGGCGCGAGACCAGGGAACGGGGGGCAGATGGAGTCAGATGTTTGACACGAAGTCCAGTCTGGTGCGTGTGCGACCTAGGAGGCCGTCGTAGTGATTTGGCTTATGCTCAGTGAGATAATCCACCAGAAGGGCTTCAGTGGGGAACTGAAACAACCCAACTCACTTTTGAAAGATCCCACCGGCCACGGGGTTGAGCGCAGAGTGTGGGATGGAGGGGGGCGGCAGGGAGAGCAGCGAGGAAGCCCTTGGCAGTCCTCCAGGTGAGAGATACTGGCGGCTCAGACCAGGAGGAGCAGTGGGGACGGGGAGATGCCGTCAGGCTCTGAAGGCAGAACCAGCAGGTTTTCCTGATGGGTTCACCATGGAGCGTGAGAGTCAGAGAGGAATTGAGGATGAGGCCAAGGACGAATGGGACTGCCAGCAACCGAAAGGAAGAAAGCTAAAGGAAGCGAGAGTGAGAAGAGGAGATTCTGAGCTCACTTTGGGACACACAGACATGCCTGCTCAACATCCCAGTCAAGATGCTCAGTAGGTAATTGGAGGACATACAAGTGTGGGGTTCAAGAAGAAGTCTGGGCTGGAAACATCTGTTTGAGAGTATTTCTGGCCAAAGCTATGATACCGTATAGAGCACTAGGGGAGAGAGTGAAGAGGGAGAGGAGAGTAGGTGAAAGAACTGAGTTGTCCTCTGGTTGACTCAGGAGATGAAGATGAGCTAACAAAGAAGATCGAGATGGTGGCCAGGGAGGTAACAAACCCAGGAGACCGCAGTGTCTGGAAGCCAGGAGAAGAAAGTGTTTCCAGGAGCAGGGGGAATGAGCCACTGTGCCAGACGTAGACCGGCTAAGATGAGGAGAAAGATGGACCCCTGGGTTTGACAGCTTGGAGCTCTTTGGTGCCCTGGGAAATGTATTAATAGTATTTGTGCAGTAGGTTCAAGAGAGAAGGTGGAGAGAAGGAGATGCTGAGAATGTAGGCAACTCCCTGAGAGCTTTTGCTATAAGGGAAACGGAGAAAGGGGGTATGAGCTGGAGGAGGACTTACGTGAGATTTTCTTTTTAAGATGAGAAAAAGGAGAGCATGTTTGTATGCTGATGGGACTGATCCAACAGAGGGGGAAGCTGATACTGTGGCAGAGAGAGGAGACCAGTGTCTTTGAGGTGGTGGGGAGGGATGGACGGTGGGGAAATTGGCCTAAGACAGGGGTGCACCATAGCAGACCTCTCCTGAGCACTGATCACACACGAGGGTCTCCTTCCATGATGGCACCAAATCCTCACAGATGTGAGCGGAAGATGGGATTGGTCTTATTATTATTACTGTTTTTAATTGGCTGTGCCATGCAGCCTGTGGGATCCTAGTTCCCCGACCAGGCCTCAAATAAAGGCCCCCACCATGGAAGTGCCAAGTCCTAACCACTGGACCACCAGGGAATCCCTTAGTCTTATTTTTTTCCCAAAGAAATCAAGGTTTAGGGAGCTCAGAGAGTTAGAAAAGAAGCTGAAACTGAATTTCTTTTGTCTAATTTCAAATGCCTGGTCCATCCCCGGGCTGCTCCATGGTGACCCTTATTTTACAGAGAGAAAGAGGGACCCATTAACCTGCTCACAGTCCCAGAGTGGACCCAAACCTGAGTGCCCGACTCCTGGCCCAGTGCTCCTTTTCTCATCTCTAACCAAGCTCTTCCTCCCTCCATGCCAAACGGTCACCTTTGCCGAGGCTGTCACTCACATCTGGAAGGCAGCACTCACTTTACACCTTGTTCCTCCTGCTTTTCTTTGTTTTTGGTGAGGTTGCTCAGTCGTGTCTGACTCTGCAACCCCATGGATTGCAGCATGCCAGGCTTGCCTGTCCTTCACTATCTCCTGGAGTTTGCTCAAACTCACGTCCACTGAGTCAGTGATGTTATCTAACCATCTCAGGTATAACTACATAATGTACATTTCATCCTTTTCATTTCATGTACAGATCTCTGAATTCTGACTGATGCATAGAGGCATGTTAATACCACCACAATCAAGATCTAGAACATTTCCATTACCCGCCACGTTTCCCTTATGCCCCTTTGCGGTCAGTCTCCTCCCCTACCCCTAACCCTGGGTAACCAATGATCTTTATCATTTCTGTCCTTCTCATTTTGCTTTTTCCAGAATGTCATCTATATGGAATCATACAATATGCAGCCTTTCAAATTCACTTACTTTCTGTTAGCATAATGCATTTCAGATCCACGCATGCCATGATGTACAACAATAGTCCGTCCCTTTGTATTACTATGGAGAAATAAATGGCACCCACTCCAGTATTCTTGCCTGGGAAATCCCATGGACAGAGGAGCCTGGCAGGCTGTAGTCCATGGGGTCCCTCATTTACGGACAGGCCACAGCTTGTTTGTCCATTTACCAGTTGATAGATATTAAAATGTTTCCAGTTTTTAACAAATATAAATAAAGCCATTGTAAACATTTAGGAATAGGATTGTTGGGTCATATGTTAAGTCTATGGTCAGCTTTTAAAGTCTTGAAACACTAGGTACTCATATGTAAAAAATTTAACCTTGACCATACACAAAAAATAACTCAAAGTGGATCATAGACTTAACTGTAAACCTAAAACTAAAAAATTTCTAGAAGGAAAACATAGGGGAAATTATTTGTGACCTTGCGTTGGGTAAAGACTTCTTAGATCTGACATCTAAAACATGATACATAAAAGAAAAAAATGATAAATTGGAATTCTTAAAAATAAGGACTGCTCTTCAAAAGACACCGATAAGAGAATGAAAAGACAAATCACAAACTCAGAGAAAATATTTGTGAATTACTTATCTGATAAATGCCTTGTATCCAGCACGCAGAAAGAATTCTTGAAACTCAATAATAATAGTAATAAACAATTTAGTAAAAAATGCACAAAAATATGAAAAGACACTTCAACAAAAAAAAAGATATATGGAAGGCAAATAAACTCACAAAAGAATGCTCAACATCATCAGTCATTTGGCAAATGCTAATTAAAGCTACAAGATAAACTACGCTTCTATTAAATGACTACAATTTAAAAAATCCTGCCAAGTGTCAGCGAGAAAGGAGAACAACTGGGACTCTCATACATGGCAGGCAGGGAAGTGAAATGGTCAGCCACTCTGGCAAACACTGGGCGGTTTCTTATAAAGTCACACATTCAGGAGCTTTGCGTGGAGGATGGGTTGACTACAAAGGGGAAACAGGAAGTTTGGGGAAATGTGGAATAGTTCTGTTAAGATAAATTGATTGTGGAGGTGGTTACATGATTGCAAGCAATTGTCAAAATGCACAAAATTACATTAAAAAGAGAGAATTTTTTTTACTGTATTAATTTTACTTTAATCTTGACAATAGAGGGCAAAGTAAAAGCAAAGACAGTGAGACCACTGTGTGACTTTATACAACTTACTTAACTTCTCTGTGCCTTCTTTATTTCTAATCTATACGCGGAGCATATAACAGCACTTTCTTTACATTGCTGTATTAAGGGTGCTGGTTTATGCAATATACCTAAAGCATGTGGCACACAGCAAGTGTCATATAATTATTTGACTGTTATTTTTATTACTCATATATTTCTCTTTGAAGAAGGCTGGTGAAAAAAGAAGGGTAATTAGGGGTTTGGGTGGTTGAAGGATGAGGAGACCCAGACACACGGGGTCACAGACAGATGGAGGACATCAGTGATAAGGGAATGAAAGAGAGGGAGAGTGATGCTGAACCCACAGACCAAGCCTGTGCCATTAATACAGCATCGGCTGCCGTTTTCATAAATAACTCCCTTTCACGTGTCAACAGCTAATCAAGTAATTTCTCGAGGCCAGAAGTGACTCGCTGGATTAATGACAGCCCCTCCGGAGATCAACATGTTCTAATCCTTCTTCTGTGTTGTAATCCTACACCTCAAAGAATGGAAAGAGGAACAAATCTACCTCCTAGACACAAAATATCCAATATCATTAAAGTGACAACTTCCAATTTTTACTGGAATGGTCTGCTCTCATCTTCAGCAAAGGAAAAGTCAGATTAGTGTTGGTTGGAAAATGGAGGGTTGTTATCAGAGTTCTGACTGGTCATTATAGACCTCAGGGAATTTTTATCAAAGAAAGAAACTTGATAAGATGTAAACATAATAAGCAGGGATTAGTGCCCTCCTGGGTAACTTTCTCACAACTGTAGGAATTTTAAGAGACTTCATAAAAATTAACATGCTCCCCGTGACATTGACTTTAGCTTCTGGCTTTTCTTTCCAGGAGGCGAATCAGTACAATTTCTTCTGCCTTTGTTTCAATTTGGTAACAACCCTCCATTTTCAGACAGGTTTCACCTACCTGCCCCATCAGGCATGAAGAGGTTGCCACCTATTCTACAAGTGCAGAGATAGAAGGAACCAAGGTTTTTGAAAACTGCTAGTCAAAACCAAAGCAACCACTGACCAAGTGTAAGAATAGCAGGTCAGATTGATTGAGATGTCTCAGAAGTTGGAATTTTTGGAGGGCAGGTGATCACAGACCAGCTGGTTCACTCTGTACCCTCAGAACGCAGGGCAGCAGGGACCAATACAATCACTAACAACCCAGGCTCAGCATTTCAACACCCCGTGTGCCTCCATCTTCCAAAAAAGCAGGGGCACTTTCTTATTTTATTTTTATCTATCTATCCATCCATCCAATTTCTAATTAATAAGGACTTTTCAAAACACAATCACAACACCTTTAACATAACCAACAACATCAATAACAGTTATGTAATATCTAAAACTCAGTCCGCGGTCAATTTTCCTTGGTTATTTCAAAAACGTCTTTTATAAAGTGTTGTTCAAATCGCAAACAATACCCACACATTGCATTTGGTTAGTATATCTCCTAAAGTCTCTTTTAATCTAGAACAGTCATGGGAACTTTCTGTCTTCATTTATCCTTTTGTGTTGTTTTTAATATTCATGTATTTATTGAATAGCTAATGCATGCAGCGTGGTAATTTTTTTCCCCAAACTGTACTCAAAGGAATAGAATGGGGACTTCGCAGGTGGTGCAGTGGTAAAGAATCCGCCTGCCAATTCAGGAGACATGGGTCTGACCCCTGAACTGGGAAGGTCCCACATGCCTTGGAGCAAGTAAGCTGGTGTGACGCAGGTCAGGAGCTTGTGCTCCAGAGCCCGGAGCCACGACTGCTGAGCTCCCGAGCCACAGCTTCTGAAGCTGGCATGCCCTGCAGCCCCTGCTCCCCAACTAGAGAAGCCCCTGCAGCGAGAAGCCCACACACCGCAACCACAGAGTAGCCCCCACCCTCTGTAACCAGAGAAAAGCCCTCACAGCAGCAAAGACCCACCCCAGCCAAAAATAAATAAGAAAAGGTATGTTTTTAAAAGGGACACAATGAAAAGTCCCTCACTCTTCTTCCCCAGAAGCAATGTTACCACTTTCATGAGTCATCTTTTAGAAATAGTCTCTGCCTAGACAAGCATGCCTGTCCCCAAGGCTCTAGCCTGGTGAATAGGAGGGGACATGAGTTCAAGTCTCTGCAATTCACTAAATAAAAATCTTGGGCACGTTATATCTGAGTCCCAGATGTTTCCTCTGGTAAAGAGAGGAAACTATTTGCCAGAGGAAAAAAAAACTAATAATGGTACCTATATCATGGCATTGTTGAGATAATTAAATCAGACATACTTGAAATACTTAAATTATTACTTGTTTCTATATACATCCTCCTTTGGCTTTTCCCCAAATGATAGAATCAGGCACTTTCTCCTTTGGTGTGTTTTTTTCATCAAACATCACATTTTAATGATAAGTCCATACCTGTTCTTAAAGATTCGCTTCATTGTTTGAAATCATTGACTTACATTCCATTGTGTGGATGTCGGTAGATAGACATGTAAATAATTTCCCACCTTTTGCTTTTACAAAAAAAATGCTGCCATGATATGTATACCTATGGCTGATTCATGTTGATGTTTGAAAGAAAACAACAAAATTCTGTAAAGCAATTATCCTTCAATTAAAAATAAACAAATTTTCAAAATGCTGCCATGAATATCCTTGTGATATTCTATTGAATTCATGCACAAAGCATCCATAGGATAAACTCCTGGAAGTAAAGTGCTGAGTGAAGGGTACATGCGTTTTAATGCTTTAGTCATGTAAAGCCCCAGAGGAAGCCGTACCAATTTATACTCCTAAGAAAAGTACAGGTAGGTCTCCCTTTCCCTACGCCTTAACTAACACAGGCGATCACTATATGTTTTCATCTTTGTAAATACGATTCGTAGAAAATGGTATCTCACAGATTTAATGTGCGTTTCTCTTATGGGGCTTCCTGGGTGGCTCAGATGGCAAAGAATCTGCCTGTGACACAGGAGACACAGGTTTGATCCCTTGATCAGGAAAATACTCGGGAGAAGGGAATGGCTATCCACTCCAGTGTTCTTGCCTGGGAAATCCCGTGACCGGAGGAGCCTGGCGGGCTTATAGTCCACGGGGTTGCAAAGAGTCAGCCATGACTAAGCAACTAACACTTTCACTTTTTTCCCTCTTATTATGAGACTGTAAAGGAAATATGGAGTAAGTAAACCTCTGTTCAAATGACCTGCCTATGACTCCTGAGTGAGGACTCTGAGAACCCTGGGAGTGTACAATTTTGGACGAATAGGAAGTAGCAGGGATGACATAGAGAGTACTATCACTTCGGGTTTCCTTCACCTACTTTCCCCAGATACATTTATTTTTACTGATACACTGAGGAGTCAGTTCACAGTGACTGAATTTCCAAAATGATACTTAAAAACGAACTTTTCTTGTTTCGAGTGACAAATGAACATGAGCATCTTTCGGGATAAGTACCCTCTCCTTTTTGTGTGAGTGCTTTTCAGTTACAGAGCAATTACCTAAATTTTAGGGTAAAGCAATGTTTACGGGTCATTCTATTCTTAGGGTTTTACATTATGGCATTTCAGAATTTGCTTCATTTTTACATAAAAGGCAGTAGAAGTGTTAAGTCACTCAGTCATGTCTGACTGTGACCCTATGGACCTCAGCCCTCCAGGCTTCTCTGTCCATGGAATTTTCCAGGCAAGAATACTAGAGTGGGTTGCTATTTCCTTCTTCAGGGGATCTTTCCAACCCAGGGATCGAACCCAGGTCTCCTGTATTGCAGGCAGATTCTTTACCTCCTGAACAACCAAGGAAGCCGGTAAGTAAAAGGTAGATTTTTATACCGAGAAGAATGACCTTGCCTGTGCTCATGAGGAGGACGCTCCCTCTCCAATAGCACTAAGCGTGTTTCGTGCATGTCCGTATGCTGTGAGTTGTATCTTACACGTGCTGAGGGGTTTGTTCTGAAACAGTGCACCTCCTTCCCTGGTCGCTTTTGGACACACGATCGGGAGCACAGCGCTGTGGCCACAGGACATGTATTTGCACAGATGACCACTTCCCCCTAGAGACATCTTCTTCCCTTGGCTTCCCTGCTGTTCAATCTGTGAATTTGCTCCTAACTTACAAGCTCTCTTCCTCTCCTGAGCCCATCTTTCCTCTAGCTATAGCTTCTCCACAAGTGATAGCCATTCCCCTGGTTTGATGACCAGGGCCAGGACTAGGGTGAGGCCACTGAGACGCCTTGGTCACAGAAGTTAAGGAGACATCTATCCTGGGCTTCTGCAAGAACAGGGTTGGCCCGAGAGTGTCACTATCTCCTCAAGCTTTCCTTTTTGCTCTAGACACCTTGCTTTTCTCATCCTAGTTTCACCTCCTTCAATATTTCTGCCTGCTCCCTAGACTTCCAGATACATGCAACCTATTTATCATCTCTACTTAGGATAGCTTAAATGCAACTCAAACTTCAAATATCTAAAATAGAACTCTTGCATCACTGTCCACCCCCATGGCCAAACCTGCCCCTTCTACTTGTCTATCCCACTTAATAGCATCACCATTTATTTAGTTACTTTAGGAGTTATCCTCAATTTCTTTCTTTCAACAAGTTCTATCTTCCATTTCCAAACTACAATACAAATCTGACAGCTTCTCATGGCCTCTGCCACTATGCCTTGGGCCAGGCCTCCATCTCTTATCACTGTAAACACCCATCCCCCTAAATCCCTCCTCAGGATCCCAGCTTCCACATGTACCCTCCCCATGACTCTGCAAGCCAGAGCAATTTTCTTTTTTAAGAAGATTTGTTTTTTCGGTTTTGGCTGTGCTGGGTCTTCCTTGCTGTGGGTGGCTTCTCTCTAACGGCAGCAAGCAGGGGCTTTTCTCTAGTTGCACTGCTTGGGCTTCTCATGGCAGTGGCTTCTCATGTTGCAGAGCATGGGCCCTAGGTGCCTGGGCCTCATTACCGGCGGCTCCCAGGCTCTAGAGCTCAGACTCGGTTTGTGGCACATGGGTTTAATTGCTCTGCAGCATGTGGGGTCAACCCATGCCAGGGATTGAACTGGTGTCCCCTCTATTGCAGTGGACCACCAGGGAAGCCCCAGAGCTATCGTTTTACATCCGGGAGTAGATTATGTCATTCTCCTACTTAAAACCCTCCAATTGCTCCCTTACCATGGTCAACAGATGAGGATCTAGCAGGTGTAACAATCTGATCCCAGCCTAGCAACCCCACTTCTGCCTCCACCTCATTTACCAGAAATCTGTACTGGCTCCCTTCCACTTCAGCTGTGTTCCTTTCCCCTGGAATGCTCTTCCCCAGATCTCTATATAGCCACCTGCCTCTCAACATTCAGGTGTCAGCTCTGAGGTCACTTTCCTGACCACCCCCACCCACTCATCCATCACTCAAAGTCCCATCGCCCCTTTTTATTTCTCCATGGCATTATCACCATCTGAAAGCGTCTTGTTAGTGAATAATAGCTGCTCAAAGTTCAGGGGCCCAAAACAAAAAGGTACAAGTCCAGCTGGGACAGCTCTTGATCGAGTCTCCACCTGCTGTGGTTGGACAGCAGCTGAAGTTTGAGTCGCCTGGAGGCTTTTCTGGGCTGGATGCACAAGACACCTCCTGTATCTGCTGCCCCGGTGCTCCTCTGGGTAGCCTCTTTTCCCAGCAGAGAACTGGACTTCCTGCCCAGCAGCTCAAGTCTCCAAAAGAAAAGAAGTAGAAATGGCTGGTCCTCTTATAGACCAGGCCTGAAAGTGGCATGATGTACTTCTGGGTGTGTGCTGAGTCGCTTTAGTTGTGTCTGACTGTTGGCGACCCCATGGACTGTAGCCCACCAGGCTCTTCTGTCCATGGAATCCTCCAGGCGAGAATACTGGAGTGGGTTGCCGTTTCCTTCTGCAGGAAATCTTCCTGACTCAGAGACTGAACCCATGTCTCTATGTCCCCCGCATTGGCAGGCGGGTTCTTTATCACTAGTGCTACCTGGGAAGCTCTGCCATATTCAAATGGTCATAGAGCAGTCATCAGTTCAGTTCAGTTCAGTTCAGTCGCTCAGTCGTGTCCGACTCTTTGCGATCCCATGAATCGCAGCACGCCAGGCCTCCCTGTCCATCACCAACTCCTGGACTTTACCCAAACTCATGCCCATCGAGTCGCTGATGCCATCCAGCCATCTCATCCTCTGTCGTCCCCTTCTCCTGCCCCCAATCCCTCCCAGCATCAGGGTCTTTTCCAATGAGTCAACTCTTCGCATGAGGTGGCCTAAGTATTGGAGTTTCAGTTTTAGCATCAGTCCGTCCAATAAACACCCAGGACTGATCTCCTTTAGGGTGGACTGGTTGGATCTCCTTGCAGTCCAAGGGACCCTCAAGAGTCTTCTCCAACACCACAGTTCAAAATTATCAATTTTTCGGTGCTCAGCTTTCTTCACAGTCCAACTCTCACATCCACACATGACCACTGGAAAAATCATAGCCTTGACCAGACAGACCTTTGTTGGCAAAGTAATGTCTCTGCTTTTTAATATGCTATCTAGACCAGTCCAGGTTCAAGGGGACTGAGGAATAAATTCTACCTCTAAGGAATAAATTCTACCTCTAATAGGGGAAACATATATGTAAAAAGAAGCAAGGACTTGATGGGGGCCTTCTTTGGCAATAAACTATCACATTTATTTACTTATTTATCTGTTGTTTAGCTATCAACTCCTGTTAGGTTATAAACTCCACAAGACAACAGGGACCTTGTCTTATTTTATGGTTCTATTTCCAGCACCTAGAACAACGTTTGGCACACAGTAGGTGTTCAATAAATCAAGTTTGTAGACCAAACTAAACTTATCCAGATTGGTTTTGCCTGGTTTGCTGATACTAAGCAAGCTGATGCCTTACAAGATAAGACAAATGCTACATTTATAAAGTATTTCATTTCCTCTGCAAACAAGAAAAACTTGCCCTGAACACAAAATCTAGAAATAGATTTGGCATGTTTTCTAAATGGAAAATATTTCTTGTATCACCAGAAATTATTTTCCCACAGTTTGTGCTACATCAAAATATTGAAGTCGACTGAAAATACCCCATTCTTTAATCTTGGTGTGGACTAGATTTTCTTTTTCTTGTAGCAAAAGAAGTATAAAAATCTCCTGATGGTTGAACTCTCCCAGTTCTGAAAATGTCATTACAAGTTTAGATTGATTTAAAAAAAAAAAAAAAGGCTACTGAGAAATGTCCTTAAAAGTTTGATCATCAAAATGTATAGCTTTTGGTTATAAGACTAGCATTTGTTTATTTAAGTAATTACATATGACCAAGGGCAAAAAAAATCCCTCAAATTTTCCCCACTGCTAGTTTTTACTGGCGAGTTCTATAAAATAATACCATGTTTAAACCTTTTTGTAAATCCCTTATAAATGAGTAAGTGAGAATGTATTCATCTGAAGGATTTTAGTGATTGTTGAAGTGAAGAAAGAGGGATTTAATCTTTTAAATTACACTTGCAGATGACCACTGATGAAATGTCTCCCAATCTTTGTTTTGTCTTCAGTTTTCCCAGATTTGCTCAAAGCTATCCCAGTCAGTATTCACGTCAATGTCATCCTCTTCTCCACAATCCTTATCGTTTTAACCCTGGTGGGGACAGCCTTCTTCATGTACAATGCTTTTGGTAAGCCCTTTGAAACGCTGCATGGTCCACTGGGGTTGTATCTCTTGAGCTTCATTTCAGGTGAGTACAAAATCCTACCTCTGAAGACAAACGGGCTTGTCAGTGTACAAACATACCTACCCAAATGTAAAATGACAGTACATTTATGTGGATGTTCACTGTGGCAGTATTTATGAGAGCAAAAGGTGGAGAAAAGTATAATTATCCAACAAGAGGGTAGACAGCAAATTCTTTATGGTAGTCTATCCAACTAGCTGGCATCAAATTGTTTTGAAGAAGATATAATCAAAAGAACAAATGCTCATATCAAAAAGTGGAAAAAGCAGTATATAAGATTTTATAAAGACAAACTTAATTCAATTTCCTATATAAATATAGAGAATGTATACATATATTATATATAGACTCTGCATATATATAGCCCCGCCCCCCCCCACATATATATATATAGAGAGAGAGAGACAGTCTATTCTGTTGGTGGTAATCTCTGAGCAGTAAAATTATGAGTGGTTTTCATTTTTCTCATACTTTTTAATATGTCCAAATGTTCAGTAATGTGCATGTATCTATTCATAATCAGAAAACTAAATACAAGCCATAAAAAAAGAGTAAAGAGCCAGTGTACCCTCACACATGAGTTGCCATATTCAGGCCTATAGGGACTTCATGTAGCCTAAGTAGGTGTATCTGAACAAGTAAAACCCTAAACCCAGAAATTAGTTCATCAATAAACATCCTACTCAATAACCAAGGCTGATGGGAGACAATATAAAGCCAGTTCATGCCACAGGGTGCTTCCCATATATTTACAAGGAAGAGAAAGATACAGATGAGAAAATCAAAAGAGTCTAGCTCATATGCACCGCTCTTCCATGGGAGGTCTCTGATTTCACTCCACTCCAAAGTCGCAGAGACACGGTGTTTGTCCCGTCTCCAGGAAGCGAGTAATTTTATTAGTAATTTTATTAGTGACTTCACAGAGAGACAAGAGAGAAGACAGCTCACACTAGCGAGCGCTGAACTGAAGATCCATATTAGACTCGTTCCTTCTCCCCTGCAGCCTGCCCTTTGGCTCCCAGCTCCCCCTCCCAGCCCCCGGCCCCTTCTCTCTCCTGACACCACTCCCTTCTCCCCGCACAATTCAACTCTGGTCACCCACTTGCACAGCTCCTTCTCTACCAGACAGACCCGTGCAGTTAACAGACGCGCACTCACCTTAGAAGGCAGGACCCCAGCCTCTGTCCATGATAACCTGAGTGTAGTTTGCTACCGCCCTGGACCCTTGGGCTTTTTAATCAATAGAAATTGCTCAGAGGCCAGAGGAGGCATCCAGGCAAGGCTTTATGGGGACTTGTGCTGAAGCATGCGGGAGTAAAGAGATGTAACAGATGCCCTTGCTTTCTCCCTGAGTTTACGGGGCGCTGGCTCCTTAAATGGGATGAGAATTGGGCAGGGGGGCGGCGGATCTATGGGTCAGGCCGGAGAGGTGGTCTAAGTGCTCTTCCCACCCCCTCGGGGGGCTGTGTGCAGCGGTCATGAGGAGTACCCTGCTTTCGTTCCCTGCAACTCTGAAGCGGCAGCTGAGCTTTGGCCTTTTTGTACCTGACTGTTCATAATTTGCCGCAACTGCCCATGCATGCAGTGATTTTTAGTCCCTTAGAGTTTCTCCACAGCCTGTCTCTCAAAGAGATATTTGTCCCGGTGCAAACACTCTAGTAAAATGTCCTAGGTCTCAGCCTGTCTCAACTTCTTGGGGTCTTACCCCTTTCAACATGCGTGCGTGTGTGTTCCTCAGGTAAGAACACCAGAGTGGGTTGCCAGGGGATCTTCCCAATCCAGGGATCGAACTCAGCTCCCGTGCACTATAGGCAGATTCTTTACCACCGAGCCACCTGGGAAGCCCTTTACCCCCTCTACCTCTTGCTAATCAGATTATTTATCCAACTGAAGTAGTTCCCTCTAGTGAGAATTTGGCTAAGGCAGTTTCCATATTTTTTCACAAGTAAACAATACAGTTTCAATTGGGCAGCAATGATTACCCTATGACAGCAATGTCTAAGTCCTTCCCATCTTTGGTACCCTCACGAAAGCCTCCAGCATGGGGCTCTGCACACAGTAAGCAATTCGGTACATATCCACGGACTTGGCAAAAGCAAGTCTAGAACGAGGTGTGAAGCTGGTCACGTACACAGCACAGGTCAGAGAGATCAGAATTCGAATGGGACAGAATTAGCAGAGGAGGCCCGTACAGGTGGTGGGACAGGCTCCGGAGAGACAGGACAGAACCATGTAAAGAGAAGCCAAGGCCTCTGCAATCAGGGCTGAGGGGCAAGAGCGCGGGTTCAAGGTGCAGACAGACAGACAAAGACAGTGATTCATCCCAAGGGAAGGCCAGGTTAAAAGCAGGTGTTGGGGTTACTTCACCCCCACCCAGCACAGCAAACCAAACTGGCGATCAGGATGGTGTGCTATTTTAGTGGAACTCCTTGCATCAGACAAGGGCCAAGTAGACCACAGGATATATACTACCTTATCGGAGGGAATATAATGTTCGGCAGTGGTTCTTCAAGTGGAGGCCCCAGACCAGCACCAGCTGCATCACCTGGGAACTTGATAGAAAAGCAAATTCTCTGACTTCACCCCAGACCTTCTGAATCAGACACTCTGGGGTGGAGCCCAGCAATCTGTGTTTTAGCAAGCCCTCCAGGTGACTCGCAACTTCCCAGGTGGCAGAGTGGTAAAGAGTCTGCCCGCCCGTGCAGGAGACACAAAAGACTGGGTTCGATCCCTGAGTCGGGAAGATCCCCTGGATGGTAGAGATGGCAACCTGTGCCAGTATTCTTGCCACGGACAGAGGAGCCTGGCGGGCCACAGTCCATGGAGTGCCAAAGAGCTGGACATGACGGAGCATGCATGCCAGATGAGTCTGCCGAAAGCTCAGGTTTGAGAACCAGGGCTATAGGAAGTTGATTATGCAGACGTTGCAGGACTAACAAAAAGGGGGCCCAGAGGTGGCGATGTCAGAAAGCAGCAGCCATCCCGCGGGCGCAGAGAACCCAGGGAAGAGTTGAGGGTTACCATAGCCTTGAGGCTGGAGGAGCGGCCCCAGGGCGCTGGGTCTCAGCCCTCTGAGGAGGTGGCACTGTCCCTTGAGGAGACGGCACTCTCGTGCAACACCAGGGTGCAGCTCTGGGAGTGTGGAAAGAGCTTGGCAACTCCCCAGTTGCTGCCTGGAAAAGCGCTAGCCCAGGACAAGACCAGCCAGACCTCGCTTCCCTGCCTGCTGGTCTCCCCTGTGGGCAGGACAGGAGGCAGTCAAGAAGGCAGAGCCCGAGTGTGGGGAGTCTGGACCCAGCATCCCAGCGGAGACGAAAGAACAGTCGGTCCGATGCCGAGACACAACAGCTTATCAGGTGGCGCAGCTATCTCACACTCCAGCTTCTGAATGAAACCTGAGAACAGTCCATTCGGAAGACAAATTATTTGACAGTTCTAACGGGCGACCGAACTAACGGTATTTGAAAAGCAGGATGAGTCAGAAGGATGCAGAATTTAATCCAAGTCCCAGTTCTTATCTCGGCTTTTGGCCAAGTCCAATCCAAAGAGAGTCTAAGCACAGAAATATATGCAGGGACACAGGCCCTGTGCTTATACTGTATCGGATTTATCCTTGAACTGACTGCAAAAGCAGGTGCTCAATGAAGTTTTGTGGATGAGGGAAGGAAGAGGGGGAGAAAGGAATGAACCAGCTACAGACCAGCCTCTGGCAGAGGATAAAGGCCCCGCGTTGCCAGATTATCTGTTTTCTTAAAGTCACAAATTCTTATTTTTCAATGGGATTTATTTTTTTATTTACATTCTGGCCCAACCATGAGGCATGTGGGATCTTAGTTCCCAGAACAGGGATTGAAGCCATGCCCCCTGCATTGGAAATGCAGAGCCTTATTAATCATTGGACCACCAGGGAAGTCCCCAATTTCTTATTTTGAAATGCCAAAATTTTCAACAATTTTTAAAAAACTGCGCATGAGAACAAAATATGTGTGACGGTCAGACGGACTGACACTTTGTGACCTCTAGAGGTAACAGGCCATTCTTGAATCACAGACTAACTATTCCATTCTGTTTGGTCTACCGATAGGACCCGGAAGTCCTGGGAAGCTTGGAAAAGTTTCTTTAAAGCGATAACAGTCTCAGCGACTCCCAGGTTTAACCCCCACTTGTGGACAGGTGGGGATTTCACAGCCCTTAGACCCTCAGAATGTGAGCCAATGGAGCACACACTCAGAGGCAGGAGCCTGTCCTGGGGGAGGGGCCCCTTAGGCCCTAGGGTGCAGGGGTGGGCCCGTGGGGGTCACTCATCAGTAGAGACCCCTCCCCCGGGCAGCTCCCTTCCGCTGAGTGTCCGCTGAGTCTCTGCCCAAGTGGCCTCCCTCACAGCAAGCAGAGAAAAGCTCCTTCCTCCCTTTTTTCTTCTCCTCTCGCTCACCCTGGCTTCCCCGGATCCCCCCTCCCTGCACTATGTCACGCCAGGGCCGTTTCTTCAGCTGTCCACCTCCCTGCTGGGTGGGAACCCCAGCCTTGGCATCCCGAGGTGTGAAGATAGGAGAAGGGGAGGGGAAGAGCTCTTCCTGCTCGTCTGTCTGGGACCTCGCATGCTGCCTGGAGTGACAGTGCTCCGAGCATCTCCTGGTGTGTCCCGGTGCGCCGCATGCCAGACGCTCTGGGGAGAGGAGAGGGAGCCCAGCTCTGGGTGAGGCCAGCAACGGCGCAGCACCACAGCTTGCCTGTCTTTACGGCCCAGTATCCCGCTGCCATCCTGGACCAGAAGTGCCTCCCACTTCTCACGGCCTCCAGTGTGGCTCACGGTCCTCGGTCTCCTATTATCATTCTCTCGTGAAACCACCCAAGTCAGTTAATTTGCTTTTTCTCGTCTTGTCAATTATAACCTAGACCTGAGATATAGTACTAGGTTTCCTAATGGTCTCCCATGGTGCATTTTGGGGCTTCCCAGGAAGGGCCAGTGGCAAAGAACCAACCTGCCAATGCAGGAGATGGAAGAGACACAGGTTCGATCCCTGGGTTGGGAGGATTCCCTGGAGGAGGGCACGGCAACCCACTCCAGTATCCTTGCCTGGAGACTCTCATGGACAGAGGGGCCTGGCAGGCTACAGTCCATGGGGTCGCAAAGGGTCAGACACGACTGAAGCAATTTAACACACATGCATAGTGCATCTTGGACAGGGATTCTCTTCCTGGATGGTGTATTAGAATCGCCAGAAGAAAGTTCTAAACATACTGGGACTTCCCTGGTGGTCCAGTGGTTAAGACTCCACCTTCCAATAAAACAGATGCAGGTTCGATCTCTGGTTGGCAACTAAGAACCCACATGCCTCAGGGCCAACAAGAGAAGCCCACATCCTGCAGCTACTGAACCTGTGAACCCATGCTCCGCAACGAGAGGAGCCCACGCACGGCTGTGAGAAGCCCTTTCACCACAAGTAGAGAAAGTCTGCATGCCACAATGAAGACTCAGAGCAACCAAAATGAAAAAAAAAAGTTCTAAATAAACGGATGCTGGATCCAACACCGCACTAATTAAATTGGAATCTCTGGGGGTGGAGCCTGGGCACTGGTCTTTTTAAAGGTTTCTAAAGCAGAGACATTACTTTACAACAAAGGTCCATCTAGTCGAAGCTATGGTTTTTCCAGTAGTCATGTATGGATGTGAGAATTGGACTATAAAGAAAGCTGAACACAGAAGAACTGATGCTTTTGAACTGTGGTGTTGGAGAAGACTCTTGAGTGTCCCTTGGACTGTGAGGAGATCAAACCAGTCAATCGTAAAAGAAATCAGTCCTGAATACTGGGATGCTGAAGCTGAAAGTCCAATACTTTGGCCACCTAATGCAAAGAACTGATTCATTGGAGAAGACCCTGATGCTGGGAAAGATTGAAGGTGGGAGGAGAAGGGGAAGGGGACAACAGAAGATGAGATGGTTGGATGGCATTACTGACTCGATGGACATGAGTTTGAGCAAGCTCCAGGAGTTGGTGATGGACAGGGAAGCCTGGTGTACTGCAGTCCATGGGGTTGCAAAGAGTTGGACATGACTGAGTGACAGAACTGAACTGAACAGGTGATTCTAATGTGTGACCAGTGTCAAGAACCACTGATTCAGGTGCACATGTTTCATTTATTCAACAAACCCTGACTGGGTGCTGCCATGAACCAACCATTATGAGTGGGTGCTGGTGTTATCGCAATTCACAGGCATACCGTCCTGCCCTCATGGAGCCAACCATCTAGTGGGAGGTTCAACAAAAGTGTACACAGGGAACGAAAGGTCACAATAATCACCATAAAGGTGATAAACAGACTGCCATGATGGAGAATGGAGGGGAGGGGAGATCAACTCTTAATATGGTGGCTGGCAAAGGCTTCTCCAGGTAGCTGAGTTCTAAAGATACAAAGCTGAGAACCCTCAGAGAATTTCCCAAGGAGAGGAGAAAACACACAGGAGGAGATGTGAGGGAAAGAGGCCAGCTTGCTGTAGTCACTGAAAGAAGGCCCATGTGGCTAGAGGGTAGGCAGGGAGGGGGAAATGGCCAAAAAAAAAAAGAAAGAAAATTAGAGAGATCAGCTAACATCAGTTAATGTCAGACCTCAAAAGCCACCGTACGTCTTTTAGAATTGATTCTAATTGCACAGAGAAGCTTTTTTGAAAGGCCTTAAGAAGCTATCTGATAGCTGATTTACCGTTTAAGAAATGTCTGGTGAAAGACTAGGAGATGGAGATAGAGAGAGATGAATGGATTCTAAAAACATTTTGAAAGTAGATCCAAAATGTTTTGCAGGCAGCTTAAGCAACTGGTAGACAGTGGTGGCATTAACCAAGATGAATAAGTTGGGGGAGGAACAGGCTTAGAGTTCAGGGCAAAAAAGTGGTGGGGAGAGGAGCTTAGCATTAGAAATCAAGAGTTCTACTTAGGTCCCACCAAGTTGGAGATCCTCTGAGATGTTCAAGAGGACATGTCAAGTAGACCATGAGATATATGAGTCTGAAACTCAGAAAAGAGGTCTAGACAAAAGACATAAATTTAGGAGTTGTCAGGATATACATATGATTCAAAGCAATGAAAATGGATGAGATCATCTAGAAAGAGAGTGTAGATACAGAAAAATTGGCCTAGGGCCAATCCCATCAGTTAATTTTGGGGTTGAGAAGAAGGAGGAGCCAGGAAAGGACACTGACCAGGTGTGTCTGGAGAAGAAGAAGGAAAACCAGGACATGTGGTTTCCTGGAGGCTACGAGATGGGGAAGTTTCAAGGGTACAGGTCAACAACAGAAAACCAACGCACAGTCACCAAAGCGGGAAGGTAGGACGGGGGAGGGATAAATCAGGAGTCATGATTAGCAGATAATAACCATGTATAAAATAGACAAACTATCTTTATCAAATATAAAACTATATATATAAAACATATATAGAATAGATAAACAGCAAGGTCCTACTGTATAGTCCAGGGAACTATAGTCAAAATCCTGTAATAAATCATAATGGGGAAGAATATAAAGAAGACTATATACGAATATATATATATATATACACACACACACACATATAACTGAATTACTTTGCTATACACTAGGAACTAACACTGGCTCAGACATAAAGAATTGGCCTGCAATGTGGGAGACCTGGGTGGGGAAGACGCCCTGGAGGAGAACATGGCAACCCACTCCGGTATTCTTGCCTGGAGAATCCCCAAGGACAAAGGAGCCTGGCGGGCTGCAGTCCGTGGGTCACAAAGAGTTGGACATGACTGAGTGACGAAGCATAGACAGGAACTAACACAACATTGTAAATCAACTACACTTTAATTAAAAGTTAAAAAAAAACAAACAGTATAGGTCACCAATGAGCTTTGTGAAAAGGAGGCCACCTACAAGAGTCAATGAGAGGAGGGTGAGTGTGGCCAGGGAAGGCAGAACGGGGAAAACAAGGTGAAAAAAAAAACTTCCTTCAAGGCTCATAATAGAGTAGGAAAGAGATAAATGTACTCAAATAAAGGAGATAGAGAAATAGAGGGAACCCAAACAGAAGCAGTGGAGTATGGAAGCAATTAGACCCATAAGCTTCACACTGGAGAACTGACTATGAGTGTGTAAGCCTTTTCTATATTCCATTCAAGAAATTTTCCAATTGATGATAGAGAGTCTAATTCCCATGTGCATGTAAGAAAGCAGGTTACATGGAAGACTTGCCAAGGACCCACGGTAGAATATCCTAGGCAATTCAGAGAATATTCTCTGAGGATGCTATAAAATGCATTGGTTCATGCCTTCTAGAGGTGATGAAAACCACCAAAATGTGGATTTACCGCAAATTGTACTTATTGTATCTTCTCTTATATGCAGCATCATGTTTGAGTTACACCAAGCAAGGTAAACAATGAAAAAATACTGCTTTCAGTATAGGGGATGCTCCTAATATGGGAGTAATTAATTAGGATAATTGTAACCATGGCATGGAACATTAATAAGCACAGTCATATATAAAATATGAAGACAGGAAAATAAAGAACAGTACAGAAATAGAAAGATGCTTATGTCATAGATCAGTTTCAGGATTAATAATATCCGGGCCTCTCTAACAAGTCTGTGTGTGCATGTGTGTGTGTGTGTGTGTGTGTGTGTTTGGGTGTGTGCATGCCAACTCAGTTGCTCAGTTGTGTCTGACTCTTTGTGACCCTATGAACTGTAGCCTGCCAGGCTCCTCTGTTCATGGAATTTTCCAGGCAAGAATATTGGAGTGGGTTGCCATTTCCCACTGCAGGGGATCTTCCCAACTCAGTGATTGAACCCAAATCTCCTGCAACTGCTAGGCAGATTCTTTACCACTAGCGCCACATGGGAAGACCTGTAATAAGTCTAGGGCATATTATTCTGCAACTGTTAGTTCAAAAACCAACTGCAGCTTATTTCCACATCAATCCTTATGGAGGAGCTGTTGTTCAGGGTCTGAGAAATAAATCAAGGATGTCCAGGCATCAAAGCTACAGAGCCTGAGGAAGGAAAGGATTGGTTGTAAGAAAAGTCAGCAACAAAAATACTCCACTAGTTTCTCAGCATAAACTTTGGAAGGAGACCACGGGAGGGAGAGAAGTAATATTAGCCAGCCTGTCATGGCAATGGGCAAGGAGTTTTGTTTAGATGTGCAGGGTGCCATCTGAAGGGCCAGAATCATAGTGAGGGGACTGCATTCTAGGTCATTCATGGTAAGGATGCAGTGGAAGGACTGTTTAGATCACTTAGCACAGGGCCTGGCTATGTGTGGTCTCCTGCGAGGAGACCCTCAATCTTGTCCTAACACAATTGCAAAAAGACTCCTGTCTGTTCAGAACGGTCCCTTGTGTCTTCCCTCTGTTTCATTTGTGTTTAAGTTTTTTACTTTGGCTGCACTGGATCTTCGTTGCAGTGTGTGGGCTCTTCGCTGCAGCAGAGGTTGCGGCATATGGACTTAGTTGTTCCAAGGCATGTGAGATCTTAGTTCCCCGACTGGGGATTGAACCCGCGTCCACTGCACTGGAAGGCAGATTCTTAACCACTGGACCACCAGGGAAGCCCCACCCTCTCTTTCATTTAGAGCCAAAACCTATGTCTTTCCTACGACTTTCAAAGCAGCGCTTGCTCTGCCCACCGCAGAAACCGCATACATGCCTCATGTCTTACTCCTCTCTGCCTGGTCCTCTTCCAAAGCCACCTGGTTCCTCTGCACTCACTGCTCCTTCTATTTGAAATGCTCTTCCCCTCAAATACCTGTCTTCTCACTCCCCAGCTTCATCAAGAGGCACTGACATGCCATCTTCTCTCTGAGACCTCCCCTGGCCATCTCTCTTCCCTGCTTTATTTTATTCTCCTTGGTACACATCACACTCTGAGAAACTATAGGATGGACTTACTTATTTTGTTATTGCCTCTCTCTCCATTCTCACCACCACTAAGACACATCTCCCATCAAGATAGGAATTTTCATCTGCTTTTGTGGGAGTCGGGGTACTAAGATACAGAAGACAGTATCTTATTTATTTTTTGGCCATGCCACGTGACATGTGGGATCTTCGTTCTGTGACCAAGGACCAAACCTGTGTCCCTTGCATTGTGTGCAGAGTCTTAACCATCGGACCACCAGGGAAGTTCCTCATCTGCTTTTTCAGTGCTGTATCCCCAGTACCTAGAATAGTTCAGTAAGTATTTGTTGAATAAATGAATAAAACAGAAGCAGCTCTAAACATTTTCTAGTAACAAATGACCATCTCCTTTTCTGAAAATCGATTTAGATTAGACAAACATGGTGATTTAAGACCATTTCTTCTTTGCATGAATCATTCTCACTCACGTGACATTTGCAAAACTTCACTTAGATATGAGCTCTGCAACTCTCTATGACAGAAGACTTACATTACAGAAGAAGGGGGAAAGCTGAAATGCACTGGTATTATGAGCACTGAAGAACTGATGCTTTTGAACTGTGGAGCTGGGGAAGACTCTTGAGAGTCTCTTGGACTGCAAGGAGATCCAACCAGTCAATCCTAAAGAAAATCAACTCTGAATATTCATTGGAAGGACTGATGCTGAGGCTGAAGCCCCAATACTTTGGCCACCTATTGCAAAGAGCCAAGTCAGTGGAAAAGACTCTGATGCTGGGGAACATTGAAGGCAGGAGAAGAAGGGGGTGACAGAGGATGAGATGGTTGCATGGCATCACCAACTCAATGGATGTGAGTTTGAGCAAACTTTAGGAGATAGTGAAGGACAGAGAAGCCTGGTGGGCTTCAGTCCATGGGGTCGCAAAGAGTCGGACAAGACTGAGCAACGGAACAGCAGCAACTGGTATTATAACTTCATCCACCCCTGCTATTTAGAAACACATGACCAAATGGTAACCTCAATCCACTCTTAGGGATTAGCTGGCCTTACTAGTCTAGATGGTAGCCATTGGTCTGGAGTAGTCTGGAACTGGAGCAGTTTCCATTTGGGGAAGAAATCATGGCCAGAGATCTCACCAATAACACTGATTTTCTAGTGAAATCACATGATTTCACGGAAAATTAGCACTGTCACCTGAAAAGTTGTGGTTTTCCTACCACCATGTATCATCTCTTAAGTCTCCTTAAAGAAGGAAATTTTCAATTTATCATGCTGTAGAGGAAATGGAATGCCTCTAAGAGTTGCCATTCCTGGGATGGAAAACTTTTCTCCCTTCCTTTCCAGGTTCTTTGCCTGGCCTCATAATTAAATTGATAAAGGCAGATTAACAAGAAAAGAAAACAATTAAAAGAAAATTTTAATTTCGTACTGGAGCTCATAAAATATGAGACTGCAAGTACTGACCCAAGCAGGCAGCCTTTACACCTTTCAGACAAAGAAACAATAAGTTTGTGAAAAATTAACAAGACCAAGTGGCTGGGGCTTGGGGTAGTAAATCGGTGAAGAACTTACAAGTTTTGTTTAGACAGCCTCTTGGCCCTGAATTCTCCATCTCTGGGGATAAGGATGTCTTCTACCCTCCAGGTGCAGAGGGGGCACCCTTCAAGTGTGCAATTTGTTTCCTGATTTCAGGGAGACAGAGGGGGGTCAGAGTGTCTTTCTTGTACCAGCTGTTTCTTATGTAACTTAAATTCAAAATAGTCAATATGTTGAAGTGGGATAATTTAGGGTGGCAAATCCTGACCCCAATTATCATCTCTAAAAGCATTTAAAGATGACGTGTTAGTTTTCTGGAAATCTTGGCCGTTACTTTAAATGAGTTGAAATTCTAATTTACTATTTCCCAAATGCAATCTTAGTGATAATAGACTGTTTCAGAGTTGGGGTTTTGTTTTATTTTCTCACCTTTGAGGGAACATTTCCACCAGACTCCCATGGATCCTGGCAGGATGTTCCCACCCCTGAGAGCATAGTCAACCTTAGGGGTCACCAAGGGATGAAGAAGCAGCGTTCCTGTGGGCTGTGACCTTCACTCCCTATATCGCAAGGACGGGAGGAGAGAGAGATGTCCAATCCTGCAGCCCCAGACAGCTGCCAGAGGGGAGCCCTGAGTGTGCAGTGTCTAGTACATGACACACGTTGGTTAACTGACTGATAATTCATGGTGTGACGGCCTTATAACTCAGCTATCCTATTCAGCCAGAAATTAACCGAGTAATCAAAGTCACTAAAAGGAGAAGGGGGAAAAAAACCCACTATGGTACTAGCCAGATGGTGGGGAAATCAAACATGTGAAAGGAAAATGGCTCGTCTCTGAGTAAGACCCTGGCAGAAAAACCTCAGTCCTATGCCTGGTTATAGTCTAAATCCCAGCTTGAGCAAGGCGTGTCGGGTTTTCCTATATCTGTTGTACTCTAATCTGTGAGCAGGGGCAGTGTTGGTCAGATAGACAGACAGACAGCAGTGTTGGGGTGGGAACTGAAATGGCCCCAGCTGAATTTGGGCTCTTGGGGGGGCACACAAGTAACTGGTCAAAGAAAGAAGAAAGCGCGCAGGCGTGATCCTAACCTCCGCGAGGCTGTGGGCAAGAGCATGAATGAAAGTCCACATGCCACATGTCTAAACTGTTCAAAGCTGTAAGCTAAACTATTCAGCCAAACATATTCTATCCTTCTCCCTTGACAAATAAGGTCCTGGAAGCAAGATTCAAATTAGAATATTCTTAAAAAAAAAATAATATCCCCTCATAATTTAAAAAAAATATTTATTTATTTATTTATTTGGCTGTGCCCGGTCTTAGCTGCCGCGTGTGGGGTCTAGTTCCCTGACCAGGGTTTGAACCCAGGCCCCCCGCATTGGGAGTGTGGAGTCTTAGCCACTGGACCACCAGGGAAGTCCCAAATTTAGAATTCTCGAGCTCTGGAAATTCTGCACCTGAATGTGGCGAAGGGAGGCATGCCACCCCCTATCTCTTCGCTTCTCTTCCCGTGACTGGTTCCATCCACACTGTAAAGGGCTTCAAGCAAGCACATGTGAACACTCTGCCGTGTATCCAGCCTCTGACCATGCCTGCCAAACAGCTGTTCTTTTCCTCGGCTACTCTCAGGCCTCGGAGCTGTACGTACCTGCCACAAAGTCCACCCCTGGGGAGGTGGACCCTGGGAAGACACTCATGCCAGCTCAGGAAGAGTGCTCAGGGCTGTATGCAGAAAAAATTCTTGAGTCCCAAGAGTACCGTCTTCAAGGCAAGTAGATGGGGAAACAATGGAAAGTGACAGACTTTATTTTCTTGGGCTCCAAAATCACTGCAGATGGTCACTGCAGCCATGAAATTAAAAGACGCTTGTTCCTTGGAAGGAAAGCTATGACAAACCTAGACAGCATATACAAAAGCAGAGACATCACTTTGCCAACAAAGATCTGTATAGTCAAAGCTATGCTTTTTCCAGTGGTCATGTACAGATGTGAGAGTTGGATCATAAAGAAAGCTGAACACTGAAGAATTGATGCTTTTGAACTGTAGAGTTGGAGAAGATTCTTCAGAGTCCCTTGGACTGCAAGGAGATCAAACCAGTCAATCCTAAAGGAAATTAGCCTTGAATATTCATTGGAAGGTCTGATGCTGAAGCTCCAATACTTGGGCCACCTGATGCAAAGAGTCAGCTCATTAGAAAAGATCCTGAAGCTAGGAAAGATTGGAGTCAGGAAGAGAAGGGCCTGACAGAGGATGAGATGGTTGGATGGCATCAACTCAATGGAAATGAGTTTGAGCAAACTCAGAGATAGTGAAGGACAGGAAAGCCTGGCACGCCACAGTCCATGGGGTCACAAAGAGTTGGACATGACTTAATGACTGAACAGCAGCAAGAGTATAGTCTAGAATGCAGTCAAGGACTCTAGACGGACCCATTCTATTGACATCAAGGATTCCTCCCTTTATGGGGGAGAGGTATCAACAGGAGAGAGAGAGTAGGACCCTCTAAATATGGCGCCCATAGCAGGAACCCCCTTATTGGAGTCCAAGGGCAAAACTGGAAACATGTGAACCCTCTTCTTGTCATCACTCACACCTATTCTTGTCCCATACACCCCTCTCTCCATGTCCCCAGGAACCACGCCAAGAAGAGAAACACGTCTTGGGTATCTTTTGTTCCATAAGCCATAAATAGGTATCAGTGGCCCCATATTTCTTTTAGAGCTGGGGAAAGAGAAGCAAAAATGTCCTAAGTCCACACTGAGTGGTTTCCCTCCATGTGTCTTAGCATCACTGAGGGGTTGGCAGAGACTCGGGCTGGGTTTCCATGCTCTGACTCTGAAATGACCAAGTCTACTTCACGGATGACTCCTGAATCCAGAGCGAAATCATAGACCATCCTCTTAACGACTACATCGTGTTTTGGGAGCTTGCAGCCTTGACGTATTAGCTCCAGCAAAGGGCTATTGGTTTTAAGATACCCCAGCAGCTTTGACTTTAAGAATCTGAAATGTGGTCTCACTATGATGCACCTTTAAAATATTTAACAACTTGAAAAAGGAAACCGAGCTTGAATTTTTCTTTCAAGCACTAAGGATATACAGTGTTTCACTTCTATCTGAAATTCACCATCTCCTCACACAAAGAAGGTTCTCATGGTAAAAGCAATGGCATTTTCTCCACAATTTTCAAATAAAAGATAAAGAGAAAACAGCATCGCAGCCTCTTTGTTAGCTTGAACAATAAAGGAATAATACGGTTCTGCCAGTGGGGAGCTGTGGTTTTAAGCTCAGAATACAAAAGTAGGCTGACAATTTTTACAAAGGAATATTCCCCGAGGCTCGTGGGAAGTGAAGTTTCTAGAAAATTATATCATTTGATTATTTGGGGGTGTATGACGGCGAGGAGCAAGCTGGTGGGGCCAGTCCTCAGAGAAATTCTAACAGAAGAAATGGAACTTCACTTTTCCGGTTCACTCCTGCCCCCACCCACCCTACCAACCCAAACCCAGCCTTTGGGAGAGGAATGGGGCAACATTTGCATGTTAGCACCTCAGGTCTGGAACGTTCTCCCCACACAGTCCAGCCTCCCTTTGCTAACTTTTCCTACAGCTACTTCCAAAGAACCTTCTAGGAAGCTGCCCCCCTCCTCAGGTATAGCCACCCGCACCTCCCTTACTATAACGCTCACTGCGATAGGTTTAGAACTGTTTAATCTGAGTTCCCTGCCCAATTATACTCTCTGTTAGAGCAGAAACCACCATATGCCTTTTCTTTAGTGTTGAAAGCCCCACCACTATTCCCATGCTTGGCCCATCAATAAGTCTCGCTGAATAAAGGATTCAGTGAATTAATGAATGGGAATTTAAGCCACTGTGTTGCTGCTCCTGGGACATCTGAATTCACTGTCATTGAAGGCAAAAGCACTTATTCCTCTTCAAGGAGTCCCCAATCTGATGTGACAGCGTGTGGAAGAACCGGGCACTATAATACACTCTCCAGGGTAGCCTGACTGATGGAGTCAGGGGGTTGGTGTGTGGTAGAGCTCAGAACAGAGAAGGAACTGGCCCCCACTCCAGTGCTCTTGCCTGGAGAATCCCAGGGACGGCGGAGCCTGGTGGACTGCAGTCCATGGGGTCGCACAGAGTCAGACACGACTGACGCGACTTAGCAGCAGCAGCGTGCAGTAAGGGATGATGGTTAAGACTTGCAAGACAAAAAGAATACACAAACACCGGAGGAAGAGCGACCAATTAGTAAGTATTCTCTGTGACAAGTCTAAGATCAAATGTTAATCCCGAATCATCTGTCGTATCCACATCTTACAGACAAGGAAGTGGAGACTGGGAGGTTAAAACTGACCTTTGGGACTTCTCTGGTGGACCCGTGGTTAAGACTCTGAACTTCCACTGCAGGGGGTGCAGGTTTGGTCCCTGATCGGGGAACTAAGATCCCACATGCAGCACAGAGTGACCAAATAAATAAAATGTAAAATGGACTACTTTCATATAACAAAAGGGAGACTCAGAGTGTGAAACCAAATTGTTTTAATCAAAGTCAGAAAACCATTTCAGCAAGTCTGCTTTTACCTAGCAACCTGTCATGACGACCTGGGGTCATATGGGTTGCATCCGTGGCTGCGGCTCTCCATGGTGCCCCTGACTCTGCCCCCTTGCCGCCCACCCCTCTGGGGGGCTCCCTCCTCCATCCTCAGGGGAGAGGGCCTGAGTTTTCAGGCATCACTCAGCATGATGCTCCCCTGTCCTGCAGAGAGCTCCAGGCCACAGTCACACCATTTAAAAGTAGACTAGGCTACCAATGAGTAACAAATGAGAGGAAAATAATAATAATGGATTAAACAAAATAAATACCTATTATTCTCTCCTGTAAAAACCTAGAAGTTGAAGTCCAGGGCTGGTCTGGTGACTCCCAGTATCTGATATCCAAGATTCCTCCTTTCCTATTTTTCCATAACACATGGCTTCCATTTCTAAGGCCACATTGCCCCAAATGGTGCTCCGGCCATCGCATACCTCTTTCAGCTACAGGAAGGACAACAAGGAAAAGTGCAGGCCCCTAACGCTGCAGACTTCAAGGAAACCTTTCTAGCCCCACATTCCAGCCTCCCTCAACCAACGCAGTCTTTGTTCAAGGCAGCCACGTGCCTAGGTAAGAATCCTGAGTTCTGCTACCAACAAGGAGAACAGACACTGTCCACCTCAACATGTTAGACACGGCTGCCTTTGTGCGGGGACACCTCTGGGCGGCTGTGGCCAGGTGGGAGCCAGAGGAGGGGGAGGAGAAAGCTTTTAGCCCTTTCACAAGGGGGCTAGATGGCATCTACTTCTAGTATGTGGCCTGTGAATTACAGAGAAATGTGTTCTCTTGAAGTCACACCATCGCAGTAGTTGCGGTGTAGCCTGATTCCACCACTGTGCTTTTAAGGTGCCCAGCAACTCAGCCTCTCTTCACGCAAGGTGGAACATCTCCTAGTTTTTGTAAGACTGGCTCGGTTCTACCCTGCAACAAGTCTTCTCACTCAGAGCCATAACCCAGGCGCTACCACCCGTTGTTGGAGAATCAGGCTCATGATTACAAATTTGAAGTATGTTTTTTCAGAAGAATGCAAATGAGATGGTGGGAAAGGCTTTCTTTAGTTTGCACCTAAACCCTCTTCCTTGTCCCTTACAATCAGGAAATAGTTGTCCCAGCACGTTGTTTGTTCTTTCTCTTGCAGGCTCCTGTGGCTGTCTTGTCATGATATTATTTGCTTCTGAAGTGAAAATCCACCACCTCTCAGAAAAAATTGCAAATTATAAGGAAGGGACTTACGTCTACAAAACACAAAGTGAAAAATATACCACCTCCTTCTGGGTGGTTTTCATTTGCTTTTTTGTTCATTTTCTGAATGGGCTTCTAATACGACTTGCTGGATTTCAGTTCCCTTTTGCGAAATCTAAAGACACAGAAACAACTAATGTAGCCTCAGACCTAATGTACTGATAGGCAAACATGTCTGTCATGCTCACAGTGAGAGAGCGGGCCAGCTCTGGTCACTTGGCTGTGGTTAATTTTGCTCAACCTTTTAGATGCACAGATTAAAGCACCAAAGCCTATGTGATAATATATACAAACCGGGTGCTAAGGACACAGGCCAGAAATGAAGAGGAGCTGAAGAAAGGCTTCAGAAGGTTGTTTAACCTGGTGGGAAATTGCTTCCCCTGGCTAGTTGGGACAGTTAACTAGAATGAGCAAACTATTACTCCACATCCACACCAGAGTGCAAAATGCCTGCTCTGTCAGGAAGAAATCAAGAGGCATGAGGAATTTTAAAACAAACAAATACTATTTCTGATAATATCCACACATTTGTTGCCACAGATACCAGAAGACGGAGCTGGAATCGCTTTCCTAAAATGATACTGCATTAATTGAGCAATGCTAAGTATAGCGGGCACTTTTAAAAAAGTCATTCAAAGCACTGTCTTATTTTCATGCCTGTTAGTCAAAATGTGTAAAAGTCTAAAAGGGAAAAAGAAGAAACACAGTACTTTCAACAGACATAATTGCTGGGACCACTGGGGAATCATGAAAAATTATTCTTCCTAGTAAATTCATTGCAAAATGGCTCATTGGAGCTGTTGCTTCCAACTTTTTAGTGTCTTAAGCACTAAGTCCCACTTACGAAAATCATATTACATTCGGAATTATGACGGGGTCACTGTCATCTCGGGTTGTGGTCTGTCACAAAGCAAGACCCAAGCTGACTTTTTCCCTCAGTTACCCATGAAGTTGGTCTGTTGCTGACCAGAGGCCACAGCTGAACCTAGAACTGACCATTTGTCTGTCTTCCGACGGCTGCCCTGGAGAAGGCAGTCATGAAGAAGCAGGGGATGGTGGAGAGCAGACCACCCGGCCCTCGGCCACAACTGCTCAGGACTCATCCCCCACACAAGACGCTCTGAAAGGGCTCGTTCTAAAACATCCTTTTTTTCGGGGGGAACAATTTACAAGAAGCAATGACTGACGGTGCGCCCGACTATATACTTGCCCTGATGGTGATCCGAAGCCCACAGGCTAACGTCAGAACACTCACTTCGTTTCCACATTAGTCTCTACCTTCATTCAGGAAAGATAACCTGGAGAGTTTCTAGAAGACCATGAGTCCATCTAGTGAGAAAGAGGCTGCTTATTTCAGTAATGGGCCGGGGCACCCAGTTCTGGAAGTCTTCAGCAAACACTTACATCCGGAGCATCTCGTGGTCCCATCTGCTCCTTCAAAGCAGCTGCCCCAGGGGTGGGCAGGACAGCTCAAGGGACTCCACAGACCAGGGCAACTGGCCTGAGATCCTGAGAGGCCTCACAGTCCGGTCTGACCCTTTCTCTGTCCTCGCTTTTGAAACACGTCTGACACCAAGCTTTCTTCTTTAGAAAACACCTCCCTGGTTGCTGTCTGTTCCATAAGCAGAGAAAACTCAGAGCAGCAGCTGAAGATCCAGGGACAGCCTTCACAGGCAAACGGATGCTCTTCCCGGATGAGAACGATCACTCCCAGAGGAGGGGAGGCAGGGCTGCCGGTCCCTGCAGAGTGGGTTGCACCCCAAAATACAACAAGATACCAACCAGGCCCTCAGAGGACACCCCGTAAGCTGGCCCGCTCTCTTCTCTCAGAAGATAGCTCTGTGCCATGGGGCCGGTGAGGAAGGCTTTCCAAGGCGGCTGTGGCCGGGTCATCTCTGAGCAGCCCTCTGAGAGGATCAGAGCCCAGGGATGACAGTCCTCGCGCCGTCTCTGACCTCCCGCCCCGGGGGGCAGCCTCTGTCTCACACTCATGGGCATGCGGGGCCCCCCGCAGGCCCCGGGGCAGCAAAGAGGGGCACAGCAGGGCGCCCCTTTCCCGGTGCCCACACGCACCACCGGCATCCGTGCCCATTACCCTGCAGGAAGCAAGGAGCGCAAGGCCGGTGCTCGGGGCAGAGCCGGCAGGGACGTAGGCAGTAAGCGCCCTGGAGCAGCGGGAGGCTGCAGAAGTGGACACAGGCCGGGGCCGGGGAGGCGGCGGCGGCCGAGGGCGCCTTCCCTCCGCGCACGCGGTGCCCATTACGAAGGTCCTCTGCAGAGCAGCGGCGGTCACAGCCCTTGACACGCCCTCACGGCCGGTGCAAAATGAGGATGGCGCCCGCACACGCGGAAGGGCCCCGTGTGACCCGCATCCTTGCCGCCAGAGGCTGCACAGACTCGCGCGCGGCCACGCAGGCGCCCCCTTCGCCCTGCTCTCTTGCTGCCCACTTCCCCCCACTGGCCCTCTGTAGTGGATGACGTTTGCATTCCCCATCAGCTTCCTCTCGGGCACACAGCTAAGCCACGGGCTCCAGCCCCTTTGCAGCTGGGGCCACGGGAGTGAGTCTGCTCACTGGCGATGGGATGGATGTAGGCTGAAGTGACCTGAGCTACTCTCGGGCTTGGCCCTGAGACCCCCACTTGCGATCCTCCACCTCTGCCCTCCCTGGCACTACAGCCTGGGAAGTCAGGGGATCCAGGAGGTGAGGTAAGGAGACAGAGGCGGGCTTTGTGACCTGCCTCGGAGTGTGACAGAGTGGTAAATAAACTTTCCGAAAAGCCGCCGAGTTGGGGTGGTTATTTTTTAGTACCCAAGCCTCGCCAACAAAGCCTTGCTCTCCAGGAAAGCTCTGCTTCACGCCAAGGAGACCCTCTCCAAGCCCCTTGAGCCTCAGGCCAGGGGCACCCTCCACCACACCCACTGAGTGACTGTCTGTACCACTGACTTTCTTGAAGCCCCAGCCCTCTAGCCATATTACTCATCCCCTTATCCCAAAAATGAAGACCAGAGAGTGAATTTTCTGCATAAATATCTCAAGAGTAAATGAATACTATAACTTACGCTGGTATCCTTCAGCATGCTTTCCAAATGCTGGTTAGTAAATCCCTTTTCATTCATTCAAATCTTTCATCTACAGTGGATCTAGCTGTGTGTAAGGCATTGAAGATGGGGGAGGAAATGTACAGTCAGGAAAATGTTTTTTCATTTTTTAACAAACATTTTTTTCTTGATCTTTGGTTGAGAGCCAAGAAAAATATCTTTCAATTGCCTTGAAAAAAAGTGAAAGTTTTAGTCGCTCAGTCGTGTCTTAACTCTTTGCAACCCCATGGACTGTAACCCGCCAGGCTCCTCTGTCCATGGAATTCTCCTGGCAAGAATGCTGGAGAGTGTTGCCATTCCATTCTCCAGGGGATCTTACCAACCCAGGGATCAAACGCAGGTTTCCTACATTACAGGCAGATTCGTTACCATCTGAGCCACTAGGGAAGTCCTTTCAATATCCTTATTTCTTTTTAAAGTTTCAATTTATTATTAAAGACAGAGCTTATTTGCAGTAAAAACTCCAACTAAGCAGTTGAGACTCCTTAACTACATAAATTCTGCACCCCCCCCCCAATCAACAATTATCCTAGAGTTCCGATTTTCACAAGATGTTGTAAGAACTCTACACTTAATGAGAACAAGTAAAGGGTTTTTTTTCTTTTTTTTAATGTATCTGAAAGAGTCAGGTGAGAGAGGGGGGAGCCTTCCACAACCACCCCAGGTTCGTGGTGTCAGCAGGGTGACACCCAGTGGCCTCAGGCAGCCACTGTGACTTCCAGAGCCCCACTTGCCCTCACTTCCCCCTTCTGAGGCGTCATGGCATTTAGAGGAGGAATTTTCCACAGTTCTGGGTCAGACACGTCCTAAGCCCAGTCTTGGGGCCTTGAGTGGTGTCCTTCCCGCAAGGCCGCTGACAAGAGCCTCCTTCTCTGCTGTCAACGAAGGCTTCACGTGGACGGCAATGACGATGACCCCTAGGCACTGCCTCAGTTTCCCCAGTGTTCTCTGATGCTGGAAAAAGGTGACCCTCACTCCAGCAGAGATTTTAGGTATAATCGAGTGTACCTCCTCTCCTTTTCCTGCCCCTCCTGGCCCTAGGGATTTTCTAGCTAGTTTGGAGAAAAGGGGGCTTCCCTGGTGGCTCAGATGGTAAAGAATCTGCCTGCAATGCAGGAGACCTGGGTTCGATCACTGGGTTGGGAGACTCCCCCGGAGAAGTGCATTGCAACCGACTCCAGTATTCTTGTCTGGAGAATCCCATGGACAGAGGAGCCTGGTGGGCTACAGTCCATGGGGTCGCAAAGTGGCGGACATGACTGAGCGAATCACACTATCACTTTTTGGGGAAAAAAGCAAGCTTCTTCTGCAAGAATGTATCTGACTCTGTTTCACTCCTAAGTTAGTGACCATTGAACTCAATATCACTTTTTACATTCACCACAATCACACCCCTTCTGTCCAAATTGCATATGTAGCTATACCTGGACTGCGCAGAGGTGTTTGGGGTACAGGAGTGGGAGTGAAACTGGCACGGAGGAGCAGAAAAGCAAATAGAACCAGTGAAACATCGCCCCCACCCTGCAAGCACACATTAACATCAAACTGGCAACAAAGACATGCTGTATAGCACCGGAAACTATGCACAATAGTTAGTAACAACCTATAATGGAAAAGAATCTGTAGAAGAGTATGTATACATACATACATATGTGTATATATACACACACACACACACATACATATATAATGTACAACTGAATCCTTGTGCTACACGCCTGAAACCAATACAACATTGAAATCAATGACAAAGAAACGTGACACTGGGAACTCTGCTTCACTTTTTTTTCAGTTTTTAGCAAACTTCATAGCCGCCCTTCCACCCGCACAAATACACTATTTTCTTTAAGTTCATAAATATACAAAAACATAAAATATATTTGTGCCATATCCATTAGTCCTCTATTCCTCACCTCAAAAGAAAGAAAACGTCCTATTTTACTTAGTATATTGGTCAGGAAACATTTAACTTAGAAACAAAGACCCACTTAAAACATCTTAAGCAAGAAAGGAGTGAGAGAGAGAATGCATGGGAGAGGGATTCACTCGAAAGACACAAGGTGTCTTCATCTCCCGGGTACCCAGGGTGCTGTGTGCGCTCAGCCCATGGATAGGCAAGTCTGTTGGCAAGTCCAGTGAGAGCAAGGTTGCCCTTCCCTTCCTTTCTCATCTCTCCTACCCCTCCTCTGAGTGTGTGGATCTAAGGCCACATGCCTCTAGCCCCTGTTTTCTCCCTAAGCCTTTAATTCACTTTCCTCTCTCTCTCTGCCCACCAGCTTTCTTTGTTTTTTCAAAGCATGAGAGGAGAAACTCCATCTCTACATTGTCTACAGGATCTACACTATCCCCTAAGACCCAGGACCATCGAGTGAGAGGCAGTGGGGGAGGCCGGGGAGGGAGTGGGAGAGAGAGAACGACCATCAGAATGAAGCAGCAGGCCTCTGGACCAGATGCCCTCGGGCAGGTGCCCATCCTTGTCCCACACCAGCAAAGAGGGATGAGTCGCAGCTACAGGGAGGGGCTGGGGGCAGAGAGAGAGAGAGAGAGAGAGAGAGAGTGTGCGTGTGTGTGCCTGTGCGCGTGCTCATCCCAGAAGAGGATCTCAGTTTGGCAGGTTCCCCAAAACTACCCATCATGGTTGGTTATGTGAGTCTGTATCCTGCACATTCATCTTTCCTACTCATTGTCTTTTATTGTCATTTCTTGTCTTCTACTGATGGACCAAACTTCCTTCACCATTTCTTACCCATTCTATTGTTTTCTAAAATCGGAGAGGAGAGACACGGAGTTACACTGAGAGAAAGACATAGAGACGCAGCTTCACCTTTTCTGTGTACCGTATTCACAGATATCCTGGCCCACTGAACAGTGCGAACTTCCTTTTAAAAAGGGCAGGAGAGCACTCTAGATGATTCCTATGGAACAGGCAAAGCAGTTTCACTCCAGCTTTATTCTTTCTATTCTAACAAAACGTGATGACCTGTTTCCATCCTTTCTCTGGCCTTCCTCACCCATCGGAGGGCACACCTATGGGCCAAACCCACTTGTACATAACAAGCTGGGTGAGCGAAACGGCCCGAGTGGAGATGGTTCTGATCATGTTTACAAGCACACATTTCTCTGCAGGAAGCTCACTTCAAGCCTTCTTATCTTCCTCTTGCCTTGCTTCTAGCGATCCTGTGAATCACATTAAAGTTCTTTATCTCAGGAAACACATGCAGGATCAATAGCCATGCTTTCCCGTGTGTTTATGTCTGCCAAAGAATGCTGCAGGGACTGATTCACATGCCTCCCCTCTGCTGGGGAAGATGCCACGTGAGCCCACGGAGACCCGGCCACTGGATTCAAGGTGGGAGCTCCCCCCGCCTCACCCGAGTGCTGTTTGGTTTCTGATATAGTCCTTTAGCATATTCACAGAGTGTCCTGCTTATTGGAGGATTCTTAAATTTCCTCCTCCTCTTGGTATTAGGATTTGTTCTTCTTCTCCCAAAGACCATGGTTGGTTGGCTGTTTCAGTGGTGGTATCATCTCCCCCACCCCCACCATTGTCGAGTCACTGAAACACCTATAGCCCCATCTGTGGCTGACCTGTGGTGTCTAGCATTTCAAGGATACATGCGTCTTAGTAACAAGCC